>NC_133660.1:66555845-66608345 GCF_037893015.1 Macrotis lagotis | reverse complement strand
TAATAATAGCACCTAACTTAATGTTATTGTGAAAACCATATGAGGCAAGTGAAGAAAAAGTCCTCTGATAATTTTAAGTTCTAATTGTTGTTGCTATTGTTATTTTTATTCTACTTGGACCCAGATAAGAAAGTTAGACTCAGTTGTTGGAAGAGAGATAAATTTTGAATCAACATCAGGAAAGAAAACTTACCATTTTGAGTTGTCCAGAAGTGAAATGGTCTTTCTATCAAAGTATGATTGGGACCCCTTCCCTTGAGAACCTCAAGCAAGGGTCAGAGGTCTGATCCCTCATTGAAGATATCAAAGTATGGGTTCTCAGTCAGATATGGATTGAATTAAGTGACATATCAGGTTTTTTTCCTATATTATAATCCTTTGTTTAGGATAGAGGTGGGAATTTCTAGTCTGTACAGCCATATCATTCATAATTTGGACTCAAAATTCAATAAATATAGGAACTTTTTAGGGGTATAATGTTTGTCCAAATTTAGCAGGTTAATTTTTTAAGTAGATAATTTTGTATGTATCATGAATGTTGTTAAAATATTCAGTGGCCCTTTGCAGAAAAAAGTTTACCTACCTCTGGATCATGGACTTCTGACTGGTTAGTGGAATGTACTGATTGATTTTCTATAATCAGAAGGTAATTACAGAGCTTTGTTTTTCTGCGGGAGTAGCATTGAAAGGCAGAAGGAGAAAATAGAATGAGCTTTTCTGAGTCAAACTTGATCAGACACTACAGTAGATATAAAATTGATCCTACTTTAAACTCCATATGTAATCAGAAACTGAAGATTAAGAAGAGTTCTGACTACATTGTTATAATCCATTGCATGCTATTGAAAAGCAGTCACTGTCAGGAGGATTTGACTATCACTTTTATTCATGTTCCTAATAGGAACAGAACATTTGCAATGCTCTTAGAAACCTTTGGATAACTTGATAACCATGCATTATTCAAAATGTGCTTGATGCTTCTGAGAATTTTGCTTTCAGAGAAAAAATACAGATTCTTAACACTGGGTCATTATCTAACACAACCACTGAAAATGAAGTTGGATGGAATCTAGTCATTTATCCCCAACTTAAATATAGTACAAGGAACATATAAATTCATACCATTATTTAACGTATTCCAAATGGTTATTTAATAGTTTATCTAGAAAGGATTGTATATATCTGAGTATAACAAGATGTTTTTAAAAACTTTTAAAAAAAACTATCCTTTCTAAACTCCCCTCCTTTGGACAAAAACAAAAATAAAAGCAAACCCCCCCAAATTTTTTGTAACAAAATGAAGAGTTACGCAAAAGAAATTTGAGCACTGATCAAAGCATACCTTTATATTTGTGTCCCTCCCCACTTCTCTCTCACCTCTCCTCTTTCTCTCTCTCTTTCTATATATTACCTCTCTTTTAGGAGGTGGATAGCATATTTATTCAATGATTCCCTGGAATTATGGATAGTCATTGTGTTTGTTAATCAAAGTTCTTAAGGCTTTTAAGGGTTTTTTTTAATCTTTACAATATTGTAATTGAAAAAAAAAATTCTCCTGATTCTACTCCTTCACTTTCACCAGTTGATATGTTGTCTCAGGTTGCTCTGAAACTAGTCCCTTCATTAATGTACCACAGTTTCTTGAGCCATTCTCCAGTGAATGGGTAACCCCTTAGTTTCCAGCTCTTTTTCATTACCATTACCACCATCCAACAGCAAGAGTTATAAATATTTTAGTTAAAAATGGTCCTTGAAGGACTTTCTAATACAGGCTTTTAAGAGTTAATGAAGTCTCATTCAGATGTCTTGTCATGTGACAAAAATTCCTAGGTTATGAGAGAAGACAAATTCAAGTTCTGAAAACACTTAATAAGTTGCCAAAGATTGTGAGTACAGGCTCAGAGATAGACAGAACTTTGGAAGGCTTCAATCATGGTTTGGGCTTTACATCTGAAATGTAAGTGTGCTGAAGGTTATTATCATAAAGGTGACCACCAGGGAATCATCCTGTTTTTTTCCTATTACTCAGTATCCCACAGAGTTTGCCTAAGAAGAAATTAGTGAGTCTGTGTGCATAGAAGCAATGATACTTCTACACTGATAAAATCACAATTCCTTGAATTAGTGGAGAAATAATTAAAATACTATACATGACTTAAAAAATAACCATATAGAATCTTAAACACAAGCTTAAACTCATATAACAAAATTTGAAGCATATGCTTATCAAAAACTGTTGAAGAAAAGGTGCTACTCATAAAATTCAAGAAAATTCCCCCTCATTATTTGCTTATCTTTCTCTTCAGCAATTGCAATATTTTTCAATCAATTTCATTGTTCTTCTCTCTTAAGGTATTTTCCTCCTTTCATATTTTAAATCACATTCCTGTGACTTTAAAATTTAAATTTAAAGTATAATATCTGTGCTAGAAATATTGCTGAATCTAAAAATCTAACTGCCTTACTCTCAGCTATTATCACTTATGGTATTTTGATAAAAAAATAAAGAAATATACAAATGGTAATGATCTGTGTGATGATATAAGAGGACAAATTCCTTCCTGATCTTTAAGAATGTTAAGGATGGGGGCAGCTAGGTGGCACAGAGCACTGGTCCTGGAATCAAAGACCTGAGTTCAAATCTCACCACAGTCAAATAATAATTGCCTAGCTGTGTGACCTTGGGCAATTTACTTAACCCTATTGCCTTGCAAAAAAACCAAAAGGAAAAAAAGAAGTTAAGTATCTGACTTAGAAAATTTCACAGCAATAAATATTTAAAGATTGTGATAAGAGTAGGCATATCTCATGCCTTAAGATTTAATTTTAATTTAGCTATGGTATTTGAAGGTTTTAATTTTTTTCCTATTTTTTATTTAATGATCATTAATTCTTTGTCCTGCTTCCTTTCTCATTGTGGGGGAAAAAGTAAAAACAAAACATAAAACAAAAATACAATTATGCACATTCAAGACTTCCTTGTTACCCAGTTAAAAATGCCTTTATAATTTCTCTTATAGTCATCACCAATCTATGAGGACATAGATAGCATAGCTCTTCCTAAGACACAGTTGGTCATTTTATTATTCAGAATTATGAAATCTTTCCAGGTTTCTATTTTTATAATACTGTTGTTACTATATAATTTATGCTTCTGGTTCTGATCCCTTCAATATGCATCATTTTGTATGAATCTTCTCAGCTTTCTCTGAACACATTTCTTTTGCTTTTTCTTATACATAATATTATTCTATTATATTTGTATTCTAGAATTTTTGTAGGTTTTTTCCAGTTGTTGGGTATTCCCTTAGTTTCCAGGTCTTTGACTCCACAAAAAAGCTTTTATAGTTCTTTTCATATGTATTAATCCATTGGTATTTGGATTTATGGCAAACTCTGAAGCTGATATGAATAATGAATTATACTGACAAGAAAAGCCTTGAGATCCTTTGGAACTCAGAAAGGAGATTTTTGCCTCTCTCTGTCTAACTACCATAGGTACAACCTCACGAGTCTGTCTTGTATCCAGGTACCTTGTGTCTGTCCCCAGGCAAATCCCTGAACTGTGTGAATCATCTTTTGCCACAGTTGTATGCTACCCTTCCGGCCTCCCTCTATCTCTCCCTTTCTTATATCCCCAGATAAATTCACATCTTTTGCCACAGTTGTATGCTACCCTTCCGGCCTCCCTCTATCTCTCCCTTTCTTATATCCCCAGATAAATTCACATTACATAAAAATCACTTTATATAGAGAACTGTGAAATAATCTACTTACATAAAGCAAAAATTTCTATATCATTGACATTCCTAGCATTTAGATGATTTTTCACAATGCAGAATTTCCATTACAGATATAAATAGAGGCAAGATATTGGAATTGTATATAGGGGTGATGGTGGGGCTAACTTTATGCTCACCAATTATAATCTAAATCCTCCATAAATTTAAGTGTATTTCTTTCTTTAGAAAAATCATCTATACTACTTACCATCTGCCTTGCAAATATGGCCAATAGTCACTTAGTTATGTCAATTTAACCTATCAATTCCCCTAAAATATCCCCTGGGCTCTGCCAACTGCCATGCAGTTGAAGTCTTCTAAATGTATTGTATTAACCAGTTATTTAATTTTCAATTTGTATCCCCAGCAATTAGCACAATGTCTACCATAATTTTAATCATTAATTCATTCCTTATTCAATTACACACAAATCATAAATGTGAGATTAGTTATATTGAAAGTCATTCTTTTATTAATCCATAGATCTGAACTAGAAAATACTAGAAAATTTTTTCAGATGTACAATTTTGTTTCAGGAACATATACTCAATTGATTAGGCTCAAACCCTTCTATGTATGAATTCAATTTAAAATAAAAGTCAGGTAGTTTGAAAATCTTTGTATCTTAATATTTCCAAAGACCCACAATCTTAATAGTATAGGTGTTTATCTAATTGGGGTAGATTACAGCTCATCCATGACTTCATCCTGTGGAATCATCCTCCATGTCTTTCCATGACTCTTCCATTAAGAATCAACATAATGAACTTAATTCTTCTTTTAGAGATATTAGCATTTTATGAGAAACCCTTGATTTTGTTATATAAAAAATTTGTCAAATAAAATGGCTTTTGGAGTAAAATTATTTTGTATACTACTCGCTCCTGGTGATATTCTGTGGCTTTGTTATGAAGTGTTCTACTGTCTTTGGGGGCACTTAGTGCTTTGAATCATTGGAGATTGTGGTTTTTCATGATATAAATCTATATGCTTTTAAAAATAATTTTATTTGAAATGAAAGAGAGCCATGGCCAGAGACAGAGAGTCAGACAGGTGAATATATATGTCTGTATATAAGTATGTATGTATATGGATATATATATATATATATGTATATATACACATGCAAATATATATATGTGCAGCTACACATAAACACATGCATATATGAATACACATCTAATACATATGTGCATGGAGGAGAGAGACAGAGACAGAGAGAGAGAGAGAGAGACAGGGAGAGAGAGAGAGCTTATCAGAGTTTATCTTGCTCCTATGTAAACCTACATTTAGAATCTTATCCATTTATTTGATCTTTTATTTTATATAATCCTAACCCAATGAAAAGACTTTCACATTGTAAAAAATTATCTGGAAAATAGATCTGCTGTTTGAATTTGTCTTTGGGAATTGTTAAGATGATCTTTTCTGAGTGGTCTGAGAGGACCCCAATGTGTTCTGTTTCTGGGGCTTACCCATATCACTGCAATTTCATCCCTTAGCAAATCTAGAGAATATTTGTAGGCTATCACTTTTTTAAATGCGAGTTTTTCTCTGGACATTGTCCAGTTAACTTGTTTACAAGAAAAATAATAATTTAAATTTCTCCCCAAAATGAAATAAGGTAAATAGAGTTAGTAAAAGAACAAACTTTTTTTTATCCTCAGATAATCACAATGCTCAGTTTGACATTTTAGTGTTAGCACTTTTTTGAAGTGTAACTCACCCTGTTTTATAACTTGCTTGACATAAATAATCAGGGGTCAGTATAAAATTATCACTGAAGTTGAATTTGTTAAGAAATCATAGAATGAATCTAATTAGAGAGTAATCTATTTTGCTCTACTAAGTCAGATGTCTTTTGAATCAACAATAAACAATCAAAGTAGAATGTACATTATAAACACATTTCATGAAGATTAATTGGAAAGAATGATCTGCAATAGAAAATAATTTGTAAAAATTCTCTTTTTCCTTTTTTTATATACTCAAGGATGTTCTTGATTTATTTTAAATCTCTCATAAAGATTTTACAGAGGTGAAAAAGTATGCATATGTTACAATCATTTTGATTTCATATAGATTTCTCTTGGGGAGGGGAATAATACCATCCAAGACTTTTTTTTTCATTTAGAAGGAACATTCTGCCTTCCAAATTCCATCCCTATTCCCTAACTTGCTTTTAACACTTAGCACAAATCCCATTTTCTATAGAAAGTCATTTCTGTTTCTGCCCCCACCCCTGCACTTGAGACCTATCCTCTCCAAGATGAACTTTAATTAGTCCTCTATAAAACTTATTCTTTCTAGTTATTTAAATGTTATCTCCCCCAATACAATGTGAGCTTCAGTACCAAATTATAACTCTGCAATTCAAAATTTTTGTAAGTATGCATATGTGTATGTGTGTGTGTGTGTGTCCAAGTATGCAAAGTTTGCCATGTTGTTATAACTCAAAGGACCTGCCTTGGACACATACTGGTAATTTATACACAAATATATCATAAAACATGAGACATTGAAAGAGCCAAATGACAACAACAAGCAACAGAGGCCTCTAATTCTTCTATATCATACTGAATAGTACCACAGTATAGTGTAATGGGAGGGGTTCTAGCTATGCATAGAGATTGACCTGGCTTCAAATTCCAGCTCTGCCCATTACTTCTTGCATGAGTCCTTTGAGTCCTTCCCTTTGAGTCTCAACTTCCTTATCTTTAAAATGGGGATTAAATTACTTCATTAGGCTTTTATGTAACTCAAATGAGAGAATTATTTGTATGAACTATTAGAAAGAGGCAAAAATTCTTGAGGGTCTTGAAAGGAATTAAGTTCTCTTATGGTAGGAAAGAGGGAATTCTTATGATTAAGACAATTAAAATAATAAATATCCAGTACCAACACCAGTCTTATGAAATATTTTTTAGGTTTTTGCAAGGCAATGGGGTTAAGTGACTTGCTGAAGGTCACACGGCTAGGCAATTATTATTAAGTGTCTGAGGCCGGATTTGAACTCAGGTACTCCTGACTCCAGAGCTGGTGCTCTATCCACTGTACCATCTAGCTTATTAAAGGAAAACAAATTATGTTGCATAGTTTTTAATGGGAGATATGCAATTGCTTAATTGGCATATCATCCTGTCAAGACTAGATCTTGATGCTAATTCCCCCATATCCTAAACCTTTTCATTCTTGGTCCTAAGGTCTGTAAATCAAATTACAATTCTATCAGTTTTGACAATGGTCACTATTCCCAAGCTGGTTATTGGATTTCAGCAATTGTCACTCTTCTAATGAAACTGCAGTACAGCGATGTGCTAACTTGGACCCCATTCCTTCATCTTAGAGCTTGATGCTCTAAGAAATACCTAAAAGACAATAGATAGCATTTATATAATATTTTTTAATTCAATCCCATATAAACTAATTAGAAAAACATCTATTAAATGTGTATTATGTCTTGGGAAGCTTCTGTACTAGGTGTTAGAGATGAAAAAGTCACTGACCTCTAGGACCTTGCATTCAAGGGAAGGGTGAATTAAAGGGAATCAACATCTATGCAGATAAGAAAAACCATAGCAGTTAAATACACAAATATAATTTTGGGTTAGAAATAGCACCTTCAACTGGGAATAATGGAGAAAATATGAGGAAGATTTGATCTATGTATGGAATCAAGGTAAGGATTTCAAGAGCCTGAGGGAAGGCAGAGAAGTATTCCAGGTATGGATAAAATCATTGTAAAGATATAGAAAATGGAGGTGGAAAAATTTTTTTAGAAGTAAGGTGTCCAAACAAAATCTTTTCATTATCTCACAGGAAAGTTATAATTCTGTAAGGTTGGTATCCCTATTTTAAAGTTGAGGAAAGTGCACAAGGTGCAATCTACTATCAGAAGTAGAGTTGAACCTTGGTTATCTTAAGTCCCATGTCCAGCATTCAATCCATAACAAAATTCCAGTCTTGGAGACATTATGCAGCACTTCCTATGAAATCACCTAAATCCTGTGTACAAAGCCCACACAGTTCTATCACTAAGATTGAGACATAGCTCTGATATCCTAAGTAAGTGCTGGGGTTTTAAAGTACACATGTGAAAGTGTTTAGAAGTCCTGGCTTGCATTGACAGGAGAAAGAACATGAATCACTAAATCATTTGCCTGCCAGACACTCAAAGGCATCATGACTGCATTGGTGAGTCTGGCCAACTCCATTATTTGGTTAAATTTCATTCTAGCTAAGTAAAGTTGAAAAAAAGAAAAAAAGAAATTTCTTATTGGGGGGATATGATTTCCCCCCAATAAAGCACATTTTATCTCTGTTATACTGCATTTGTCTGTTATTAAAAATTACTTTGTATTTCATATTTTTAGAATCCAATATACTCAGAATGAGTAATAAATGTATCCATATAGCAATAGATTCATTAAGGTTAGTTTCTCCTTTATTTAATTCACCTCAAATTATTTAATACTTTACTTAAACAGACTGAATGAATACTACCTCATTGAGAACAGAGGCTACACACTGACATATTCCATTGATTTTATTTCATGCATTCATTTATTCATTCTTCAAACATTCATGTGATAACTACTATATGGAAAATACTATGTAATTTAATGGAAGATGTTTACTAAAAGCTTAATTATAACTAATTCCTGATCTTTAGTTTAGAATCTAGTAAACTTGATTAAAAAATTAACTATTTATCTATCTACATATAATTAAAATTAAAATATATAACTAACATTTTTACAGTGCTTTAATTTTGTAAAACACTATATATAGATAGATTAATAGATAGATAGATATAATTTCATTTGATTTGATTAGCACAACACAATAGAAACTACCATTACTCCCATTTTACAATCTGAAAACTATGGTTGAAAGAAATTTCAAGTTGCAAAGGATCACAATACTACTATAAGTAGAATTTGAATTCAGGTCTTCCTGATTCCAGGACCACTAATCTACAGAGGAGGAGAAAGAGGAGGAGGAGGAGTTCATGATGACAATGTTGATTATAATGAAGTAAAAATAGAAGAGGAACAAGGAGAACAAGGAGAAGAAGGTGGGGGAGAAATGGAAGATGAAGAAGATGATGATGACAGGAAGGCTTGGATTGGAAGTGAGCTCCTTCAAGATAGTGACTCTCTTTTTCCTATTTTGAATCCCCAATGCCTGGCATAAAATAAAAACTCAATACCTGTTTATTGGTTGATTGAAACATACTGGATGTGTAACTTTGAATCAATTACTTAACCTCTCAGTGCCTTGAAAGGCAATTCCTTAAGAGTGATGTTTGTCTTTCATTTTCAAAGAACATAATATCAGGGAGGTGATGCCATGACAAGCACATGATTTGGATGAGAGTGAGGAGGGTGGTTGTGCTAAGTTACCAGCCTCACTTGCTCTTCAGAGTCATCTGGATCCAGTGGCTAGATAGGAATCAGGACTACTGGAGATGATCCTGGATGTGAAGCAATCAGGGTTAAGTGACTTTCCTGAGGTTACACAGCTAGTATATGTCAATTGTCTGAGACTGGATTTGAATACAAGTCATCCTGACTCCCAGACCAGTGCTCCATCCATTGTGCCATCTAGCTGCCCCTTTCCTAAAATTAGAAGTTATAGAAAAGGTGCAAATCTGAATTATAAAATGATATCCTCACTACAGGCTGCTACATTAATGAAAATCACATTCATTTCTTTTCTTTTTAAATATAAAGTGTTCTAAGATCCAATGAAGTCTGATAAAAAAAAAACTTTTCAGGTTGTAATCATTATATTTATGTAGCTTCTTATTTCCAAGGGATTTTTCTCAAAACTCTGATATAGCTAGATCCATTTAATAGCTCACAGAATCATAGAATCTGGAGTTGCTAAGGTTTATTTCTTTGGAAATATGAATACATTTCAAAGCTATTGAATACTACATTAGATGATTAAATCTGAGTAAAACACATGGGGCAACAAAGAGGAATTTTGGGTAAGAGTAGACTATAAAGCATTAAAAATGAGATGCAAAAGAAAATATAGGCTAACAAACAAGGAAACAAAAAGAATGGGGGGGGAAGAAAGCAAGAGATTATTTTTGAGCATTCTCTTTAGTCTGTTGTCATCCCCACAATGTGACAAGGAGAGAAAAGATCCTGTGCATTGGTTAGAAGCTTTATGGTGGATTTATGGGAGGATGAGGGTATGCATTATATTCAAGGATGTTCTATTAAATGTTTAACAACCAACTTTCCAAAAAAGTATACAGATACAATTTTAAATGTAATCTTTACTTTTTAAAATCATTTTCCCCATCACTTTTTTAAGTATTAATATTCAAGAAAACACATAAATCAATCCCTCATGTGTAGTCTTTGCACATTTCCTACTCTCTATTTTCCATTAGTGACTCTGCATGGTACCTCCTCTAGGATAAGGTGATCACCTGAGATATCATCATCATCCAGATACAATTCTTGATATTCAGCTCTTCAACTCTGTTGCCTCTCCTTTCTGATTACAGGAAACTGGATCAATAAATTTCTCTCCCTTTATAAAGGATTGAGAACATTCCATGTAGATTTCCATTTCTATTGACACAGCATTATGCCTCTATACTGGGCACTCCCTGGTTTCCTCACTTCCTTTTCATTTTCCTTTTGTGCATTGTATTCCTCCATTAGATTATAATTTTCTTGAGGGCAGTGACTGTCTTTTTAATTTTTCTTATTTCTATCACCAAGTGCTTAGCAAAGTGCTTGGTAAATAATAGACTCAAAAATATTTAATGAATTGGATTTTATGTCAAATCCAATACATGCCTGATCTTATTTATACACGACTCTACTTCTTGTATTCTTCAATTCTTTTAAACTGACCCTCTCTCTAAGTCTCATGACATTTCATCATCCATATCTTTGCCATTTCATTGACTGTGTTCTATATCCAAAAAAAATTCCTGCATTACCTCTATCTTCACAAACCTTGTTTCCATCATTATGCATCTTGAGCATCATATTTTATGAAAAACTTTCCCTAATCTTTTTAGCAACTAATGCCACCTCTAGTCCTTGAATTTAATCTGGGCATATTAATGTATATTTCAGCATGTGCCTTTTAGTTCTCTGTAGAGAATGCAATTTGGGCAGCTAGGGGGATCATTGACTGGAACACAGAGCCTTGAGTAGGGGAGACTTGAGTTCAAATCTGGCCTCAGTAACTTCTTAGTTGTGTGACATTAGACAAGTTTGCCTCAGGTTCCTCATCTTTGAAATGATCTAGAGAAGGAAATGGCAATCAATTTCAGTATATTTGCCAAGAAAACCCACAAATGGCATCATGAAGAGTCAAGTCAGACATGGCTGAAACAGTGGAACAATAACATGGAATGCAATGCAAACCCTTTGAGGGAAGAAAGCCCTTTACATTTTTCCCCTCCCCTAACAACTAGCCATGAAATCATCAGTAAGTTGCTTTGCCTTGTCAGGTTTCTGGTTTTTCACATTTAAAATCAGGGGTTAGGCCAGATGATGTCTAAGACATATAAGTTTAACAATTAGCATAAAAGCTGCCATATAGACATTGCTTAACAATTGTTGTAGCTGATTGATAGAATAGGTAGACATGGACAGCATCTTCAGAAAAAATAGCCATATTGATGAGATTGAAGTGTTAAAATGCACACATACTTTGTAGTTGAGGAATAGAGACAATGAAGTGAAGCAGTTTATTCATTATTTTTTAGCTAATAAATATCAATCATAATACAAACCCACATCTGATTCCATGTTCAGAAGAATATTTAATGTGATTGGGAGAATTCTTAAGAAGAAAAATAAAATTTGTGACACAGATATAGCCATATCAGATTATTTTTGGAAATATAAGTGTTTATCATGGTACTCCTAAACCCATTATATAAGCAACTTTAAGTGTTTCTTGAAAGAGATATGTCAATTTGTCATGTTTAATAAAAAAGAAATGCCCCCAATGACAATTACAAAAATCATTTCAATATCAGTTTTGAAGGATTTTTAAAAATTATGCTTTAATTAGGTTATTTTTGGTGAATATTTAAAAACACTAATGGGTGTTTAATAATATATTAATACAGGCAAGCTGTCAATGTCTCCTATTTATTTTGAGTGTTAGTATTTTCAAAGTTCAATCAGAGTAGATTGTCATCCATATATAATTTTCCTTTTGATTTGCAGTATATGTTAAGTAAACCCAAGGAACTATTCTTAGACAGGAAAGGAATAGAACTGTCACATTCGATCTTTTCAAATCAAAGATGTATCTTTAAATTAGACCATAGACAGAAAAATTTGAATAATACACATTGTTAATTATAGTTCAGCCCACTAGATACCTTCTTGTTTGTGAAGACAAAGCAAAATATTGTTACTTCAAGTTGGTTCCAAGATCTACTTGTAGCTTGTGTGAAAAATTATGGTGCAAATATTATCCTTTCAAAATTACTCTAAAACAAAAACAAAATAAGAAATTCTTCCCTAGAAAGATCTTACTATATAAACAATGTGATTTCCATTTTATTTTCTTATTAATTTTCAGTATTATTCCAACATGAGAAGCAACATAATACAGAAGAATTTAAGAGGTCAAGTGACATGATCAAATCTGTGACTAAGGAAAATCATTTCTGTTGTTCTGTACACAGACAGACACAGACACACACACATACACACACACACACACACACAGAGGCATCACCTCAGGAATTGTGGCATGAAGCACCACTATGGGAAAAGACATCTTTCTTTTATATCTCTTGTAACTAGCTATGAAGCCAGGGATCAACTACTTAAGCGAATCCATGTTTTTGAGGTTGACTAGTCCATCACAGAAAAAGTTATGTAGTTTGTTACTCCTCATGGTGACTTTCTCATTTAAATTTCAGTGGAAAAATTTTAAAAATATGCCCTTACTTTAAAGTCTTTGCAGAGACAGCATGACTTCTAGCCTTTGGACTATGTTCGTGATCTTACTTGGAAGTCCATGTCTGCATGAAGCAGCTTAAGTGGTGATTTTGTGTGTGTGTATGTGTGTGTGTGTGTGTGTGTGTGTGTGTGTGTATGAATGTTTTGGGGAGAAACTGAAGTCTCTATCATCTCCGAGATGCTTATAATAACACTGTTTAACTTAAATGCCTGGTCTTTAAAATATATCATAAAGAATTATGCTACTTTCCTCATCATTTCTTATTCATTGAGAGTAGCACACACTGCCTAGTTGCATTGGGGCTGAGGTACATAACTTGTTTGTCTGTGGTAGCATTCTTTTATATCAAAAATATGTGGAAACATTCTTTCCAACCTAAAATTTAGGAAGGAAAAGGGGAAATATTGAGACTACTGCTCAATTCATGATCGTAATTCTTGTGTTTTGTATTATTCTAGAGAGAAAGCATGATACAGAACATGAATGATTTTGTCTTGATTTGGTCAGTGAGTTCTAAAATGCTGGACAAATTGTTTAATCTTTGTCAACTTCAGTTATTCATCTTTTAAAGATAAAGACCATGATTAAGTACCTAATATATGTCAGTAATTGTGTACTCTCTGGGGATAAAAAAAAGGATAGAAGACAGTCCCTGTTCTGCAGGCTCTGACAGTCTAATGGGGGAGACAATATGCTAGTGATTACATACAAACACATTCTTTACAGAATAAATTGAAAGCAAACAAAATATGGCCAATACTAAAATTAAGAGAGATGAGGAAAGGTTTCCTTTGCAGG
Organism: Macrotis lagotis; assembly: GCF_037893015.1. Taxonomy (NCBI): domain Eukaryota; kingdom Metazoa; phylum Chordata; class Mammalia; order Peramelemorphia; family Peramelidae; genus Macrotis; species Macrotis lagotis. The sequence goes on along the minus strand of NC_133660.1, from coordinate 66,594,801 downwards.
TGAGATTCTGGGGCAATCCAGGGAAGCTAGAAGGCAGAAATGAAAATCGAGAAAATAACAGGTGTGGATAGTCAGAGAAAATAAGCAATTAGATGGCGGAGTGTTTTGCTTGAGGAACAGTAAAGTCACTGTTACTGCATCAAAAAGTTGTATAACTATAAGTGTCATATGTACAAAAATATTTATGGCAGCTCTTTTTGTAGTGACAAATTGCAAATTAATGGAATGCCCATTAATTAAGGGATTGTTGAACAAGTTATGTTATATGAATGTTATGGAGTTCTATAGTTCTGTAAGCAATCAGGAGTGGGAAGACTTTAGAAAAGCCTGGAAAGATGTTAAGCATGGTTATATATGTACAAACTATATAAGATTCTTTGCTGCCATGGGAAAGAATGGTAGGGAAGATAGTGGAAAAATGTGAGGCTCAAAAGCTTGCAAAAGGATGAATGATGAAAACTATTCTTGCAAGTATTGGAAATAAAATAAAATAAAATGGAAAAAATAAATTTTTCCTCAGAAAAAAATAAAACAATTATAATTGTTATGCCTAGGATTTCAACCCAGATCTTTTCATGTCGTATCTAGTGTTTTGTTTTTCAAGCTGCATTATAAATCTATCATATCAAATATCACTAGATAGTGAAGTGTAAATGGTTCAACAAAGACCTCTGCTATTTAAATTTGAAAAGTATTTTTATGTTTATACATCAGTAAAATGCAAAGGAAAAGGAAAATTTCATATTTTTAATTCAATTAAAGTCAGAAAATATTTATTAAATACTTATAAATGCTTTGTCAACTAGGTGTTATAATGATGCTGATTCATCTTCCAAAATTCAGATCTGGTCTCAGATATTTCCTAGATGTATGATTTTGGGCAACTCACTATTTGCCTCAGTTTCCTTATCTGTAAAATTTGCTGAAGAAAGAAATAGCAAACCACTCTAGTGTCTGTGATATGAAAACCTCAAAAGGGGTCAGAAAAAGTTGGATACAACTGAAAAATGACTAAACAACAAAAACCCAAAGTTTATCTTCAGATGTGAAGCTGGATTCCACTATGATTCTTTACATATTTATTATATTTGAACTTCTTCTAGGTCCTATTGCATCAACCCTTCTATTTTCTTCCACAGACCACATCAGGTTCCATTTTTTTTTCTGAAGCCTTTCTTAATAAACAAGTTTATCGTTGGGTATCTGTATCTTCTCAAAGCAACACATATTTATTGACTTGTCTTAAGAATGAGAAAATTGTCTAGATTAGAACAGGCCAATTTTAGGCCATACTATTGACACTAAAATGAGAAAAAAATTATTAAAAATTAGATTTCACTAGACTATGTCCAAATATTAAATCCTTCTTTTTATTATAGAAGAGACTGAGTTTTTCAAGGCTGTGCCAAGGGTATAAAATCATGAGGCAAGCTGTAAGGGTTCATAGAATGAGTACTGTAAGACCAGATTTCATAAACTCAATCATCTTGTCAATTATACTAAGACAATTGAGTGGTGGTGGTTACGACTGGCATAGTTGAAGAGAGAATCCATGAAATCCTGTTTTTGGAATTTTTCTAAATCTAATATGAGACCACAAATCTGCAATTTACAGATGAAGAAATCAAAGCAATCCATAGTCACATGAAAAATTGCTCTAAATCACTACTTATTAGAGAAATGCAAATTAAAGCATCTTTGAGGTACCACCTCACATCTTTCAGACTGATCAATGTGACCAGAAAGGACAATGATAAACGTTGGAAGGGATGTGGGGAATCTGGGACTCTAATATATTGTTGATGGAACTGTGAACTCATCCAAACTTTCTGGAGAGTAACTTGGAATAATGCTCAAAGGGCAATAAAAATGTGCATACCCTTCTATCTAGCAATGCCACTACTGGGTCTATACCCTGAAGAGATTATGAAAAAGGATAAAAACATCACTTGTACAAAAACATTCATAGCAATCCTGTTTGTAGTGGCAAAGAATTGGAAATTGAGTGAAGGTCCATCAATTCGGGAATGGCTTAATAAACTGTGGTATATGTTTATGATAGAATACTACTGTTCTATTAGAAACCAGGAGGGATGGGAATTCAGGGAACTCTGGAAGGATTTACATGAACTGATCCTGAGCGAGATAAGCAGAACCAGAAGAACACTGTACACCTTAACAGCAACATAGGGATGATGATCAACCTTAACAGAGTTGCTCATTCCATCAGTGCAACAACAACAGGCACAGTTTTGGGATAACTGCAATGGAGAAGACCATATGTATCCAGAGAAAGAACTGTGAAGTTTGAACAAAGACCAAAGATTATTAGTAAAAAATTTATCTTATTTTGCAATTTTGATATCTCTTATACTTTTTTCCTATTAAGGATATGATTTCTCTCTCATCACATTCTACTTAGATCAATGTATACCATGGAAAAATAGAATGCCTAATAGAATGCCTTCTGTGGTAGGTGGGGGAGGGAAAATTGTAAAATCCAAATAAATAAATAAATTAAAAACAACAACAACAACAACAAAGTCAAAAATTTTTTAAAGTGGACTTCAGTGTCCAGTACCTTATCCTATCAGGTGATCTTCTTAAGACAATTCAGATATAAATAATTTGGTTTCCTGGCATGTCACTGATATGCTGTTCAGGTGTCAAAAAGCACACAGAAATGAGTCAGCATCACAGCTGCTTATGGTATATATGAAAGGTCTCCCCTAAATGTGCAGTAGAGTTTATACTTTGAAAAAAGATACATTATGCACAATATCAGCTATAGGGCAGCTACTTAATTCTTCCACTGGAAAAAAAGCATAAAGCAAAATGAACTCAGAATACATTTTAGTACACATCGAGGAAACATTAAACACTCAACAAGTAAACTCATTATATTTCCCTTGGAATGTAAAGACTTCTTTCAGCTTTCCTAATTGAGAGTTTGTATTCATCTCACATAAAAAAGATGTGAGATGTGAGATGAATTGCACTATATTAGCAATTATTAAAGAGGCTGCCTAGCCACAGCATGGAATCCTTTAGTCCTGTAAGATGAAACATAATCCTGTCCTCTTTCAGGAAACACATAATTAAGAAATCATTAGCTGGTCAATATGCATAACCTTAGAACCTTTAAGAATTCCCAGATCTATATTCACATCTTATTATATATATATATATATATATATATATATATATATATATATATATATATATATATATATATATATATGTAATATTTAGGAACACTCAATCTACAAATCAACAAGTACTTATGAAGATTTTAGGATCACCAGTCATTATGCTAAATACTGAACACATAAAGGCACAAACAAAGATAAACAGAATGAATAAAACTGACAAAAATCCAGTCCTTTCAAGAAACTCATACTTTCATGGAAGAGCTAACACATGATTTATGTCATATATAAATATATATTTATATGCAAATGTAAATATACATATACATTAGTGAAACATACATACTATAATACATGAATGCATTGCATACATATATACACTAATATATATATATATATGTATATATATATATATATATATATATATATGCCTGTATATATATGCATTCTTAGTAACAATTAAAAGGGGGAATTTCCTATTGACCTAAACATGCACAGAAATCCCTTCTTGAGGAGCTCCTCCCTAAGATTTCCCAGAAAACTACTGATGACTAGATATTTTCTAAGGGTCTTTATGTCTTTAAAATCTAATGAATGATGTTCTTACAGTTTTGCACATTTTTGCATTTCTCAAAATGCAATGGTCTTCTGCTCTTATGGTAGTGGAAACAATCACTAATCTGGTTCCTTTTCCTAATCTTTTTTTTTAGTTTTTTTTTTTTTTTTGCAAGGCAAACATTGTTAAGTGGCTTGCCCAAGGCCTCACAGCTAGGTAATTATTAAATGTCTGAGACCGGATTTGAACCCAGGTACTCCTGACTCCAAGGCCAGTGCTTTATCCACTATGCTACCTAGCTACCCCTCCTTTTCCTAATCTTAAACAAAAGAATCTGCCCTTTTGTAACTTGACAATTGATTTTCAGATGTCAAAATAATAACTTTCATTTATATAGCCTTTTTAGAACATTGTTGTGTAATGCACATATATACATGTATTAATACTTATTTATTTATATGTGGACAAACAAATATAAATATATATTCATTTGATCTTCACTAGAATACTGTGATGTAGGTGATATTGGTCATATTAGAGCTACTTTACACATTAGGACATCAACAATTTCATGATCTCACAACTAGCATTTTCAGAAACTTGGTTCAAAATCTCACTATATACCAGACTGACTCACTGCAGAAATAATGTGATGTTAGTGATCACTTATTACTTAACGTTTCATGTATCAAGCAAATTCAAAGAGTGAAAATTATTATTTAAAAAGTTGTTATTATTTTCTAATGCTTGATCCAAATCCATGGAATATTCTTATGTTGTGCATTGTGTCTTATTGTTAGTGACTAGAAGACAAGTATCACAGAGCTATTTATATTATTACCTCCAATTCCTCTCCATTCTTCTTATCTTGCCTAAGTCACACCAAAAAGGTCCAATAAAAATTTTCATTGATTAATACCTTCATTTATGTTCTATTTTTCCACTCAAATTATGGTGAAATAATTTAATAGCTTGCTAGATGAAGGTTTTCTTGAAATTTCTATCGATTTAAAGTCTATAGAAATCAAGGCAACAAAAAAAGGAAAAATAAATCAAAGGAACAAATCTATTTCTGCCACAAGATTTTTGCCATGATCCTGTCCCTTCTCTATAGTATTTTGATAAAATTAATGACAAAATAGCTCAACTCACAAAAGTAGTAGTCTTAACATTACAAAACATTAAAGTCCATGATATTTTACAAAGCAAGGTCTATACTGGGGCTCAATGATAAATTAAGTAACCTTACTTTTTATGGACATAATTAGCAAAATTAAATGGATTTCAATTGTCAAGAGCCTTTGACTCCCAAGGAAAAATATGCCATAGGGGATTTAGATTTAATTTGAATTTCAAGTTTACCTATTTATTGACAATCTTTGGACCAACAACCATTTCAATACAATGTACTCTGGATTGACCACACATTCACTACTCCCCCACCCCCCAACTTGTCAGGTAAATAATCCAGAACCAAGATGATGCATAGATTGTGATGATCAGGGATTAGCCACCATTATGCTTCATCACTAATTTGTCTTGATGGTTATTCCATTGTAATGAGTAGCCACTATTTGCTGAGTGGAACACCAAAGAACTTAATGTGTATGTGCCCAAGGTTATAAACACAAAATCTTCTTTCCTTTTCTTCTTTTTATAATTAATTGCCACTCAAACACTCCCACAAGCCTATTCATTCATTCATTTAATTATATATTCATTAATCTACTGAAATCTTTAGTATGTTCTTATTTTTGATGCCATTTCTGTAAGTAAACACTGAAGGAAATATAGTGATAATTTAGTCATGGACTCATTCCACAAATGAAATTATAATCATCTTCAAATCTCAAGTTAACTGACTCTCCATTGAGAAAAATCTTGTCTCATTTAAAGGGGAACCAGAAAGCAAAAGATTAGTTTGCATCCTTATATTCATAAGGACGTTCCCAATGACAGCTTTTTAATTTTTTCTTTATGTTCTCTCACTTTGAATAATACCCACTTAACATCTGATAGATCCTTATTAAAGACTTGTTAAAATGAATTGAAACAAACCAGTATGATTGTATTAAATTTATATCTGCCACACACATACATATTTCCTCATTGGAAGACATATATGTGTATGCTTCTATGTGTTCACACACACACACACATACAATTCCTGTCTTCCTCTTCACCAAGAGACATAGGATTCCATATTTCAATCTAGAAAACACTTTATAGGTCTGCAAATGTAGGGTTGAGGCCAAGAATGCTTGGTCTGATATGATATATTTAAATCAGGCTTGCTACCTCCAAGTTTAGCATTCCACCCATTCCATCCTTCAGTATTCATAAGATCCTAGTTATCTTTTTTACTTTTTTGCACAGTACAATGGAAAAAGCAAAATCACATTCTACAATAAAATCTCCCTGGCAGTGAAGTATAAAATTATTTCAGTAGGACTGGCCATTGGAGGGCCAATCATTTTTACAAGCCTGGGACCAGTTTTTCTTGTGGAGCTTCAGAAATTTATTTGTTGCTATGTGTGACTGAGAAAATGGGAGATGATGAAAAATCTCATTCACAAAGAACTGGACTCTCATTGACTAATTTCCTCATTATATAAAAAGATGAGAAATGTGTTTTTTTAAATTTAAATATATAATATTTATTCAATAGAACCAAAACAGAGAGAAAAAAATATGCTTTACCTTGACTCTATACTTTTCAGATAGAATATCAATGTGATGCAGTAACAACTATACTGATTTGAAATCAAAGGACCTGAATTAAAATTCCAGACTTGCCAACTGCTAATTTTGGACAAGTCATTTAACCTGAACCTTAGTAAAGTGAGAGTGTTGCATCAGATAAACCCCCCAAACTCTTGCAACTCTAAATCTTTAATCTAAAATATTTGATGGAGAAGTTCATTAATGCAAAAGGAATGAGTATATTGCTTTGTTGTTGTTGATCAGTCATGTCTGACTCTTTGTGACCCTGTTTGGGGTTTTCTTGGCAAAGATACTGGAATGGTTTGCTGTTTCCTTCTCTACTTGCTTTACAAATGAGAAAACTGAGATAAACAGGCTCAAGTGACTTGTCCAGAGTCACCCAACTAATCAGTATCTGAGACCAAATTTGAACTCAGATTTTCCTAATTGCAGGGCTAGTACTCAATTCACTGTGCCACCTAGCTGCCCCAAGACACTTGTGCATGTCTTAAAATGTTAACATGTCAGTCAATAAGTTGTCGATTCCATTTTCCATATTCTGACAACAAAATCATATGTGTATATATTTGTATATATGTTTATATACTCATGTACATATGTAGATATAGATACACACATGTATATTTATCTTTAAATCCTTTTCATTGCCCACAACATGAATTGAAACTTTAGAGATTTGCTCCCTGATTTTATTTTTCCTTTAAAGATCTGACAGCAGAACTCCAGAGCTTGACATTGAAAATTAAGTAAGAAGACACAAGACATATAATTTCCTTGCTCTGGAAGTTCAGTAATGACTAAGATCTTCTCATGCTGCCATTTTTGTTTAACTGCTCTGACAGAAAAGGTTACCATGCTTTATGTTGAAAATAAATTTGAAGGGGAAAAGGAAAGAAGGATCATAATTATTTTGGTTTAAGAGATCACTGGTGTCCATGCATGCTGAACAACTGAGCATGGAAGCGACTGCTGACACCATCACCAAACTGGGATGACAGCAAAGTCTATCAGGTGTGGAGAGTGATTTAATTTTCTTTCAGTTGCTCAAAGAGTAAAGAAGTAATATTTGGACAGGGGTCTGTCAAGGTAGCCTCAATAACCTTTACAATCAGTCATTGGTACTCATACTCTGAAACCTCGCAAATGAAATCTTTTAGCTAATCAATATGCTTTTTTTCTTCCATATTGGACAAACTGGCAGAAGAAAGTCTCTGAGTCTTTCCTGCCTGGCTCAGTTTCCTCAGCTCACCATATTAGGGCTTGAATTGTAGAAAATCCACCCTCATTTCATATCCAAACCTTGATAAGGGGCTTTCAAGAGGGAATTGTTCAATTTGGAGGAATATAAGAATTATTCAATTCTTAACACACACACAAACTCAGGCACACACAAGTACATACATACCTTCTCACAAGTGTATATGTACACACACACATGCACCTTTCTGTACCATGGAATATTGCTTACCTTATACTGAGTGTCTTTTTTATGTACTTACTTGTATGTTGTCTTCTCCATTAGGTTATTAGATCTTTGAAGACAGGAACTGTGTTCCTTTTATTATTGTCTGAGCTTAGTACAGTATCCCGTATGTAAAGAGAAAATTAATAAATGACTACAGACTGTGTTTAATGAAAGCTGTTATTGTTCAGTCTCTGAGCAGTGTCTGATCTTTTGTGTCCCTCTGGACCATAGCATGCTAATATTGCCCAAGGTATTTTTTTGGCAAAGATAATGGAGAGGTTTCCTATTTCCTTATCTAGTATATTAAGATAAGCAGAAGTTAGGTTGAGGATCACAGAGTTGCTTAGTATCTGGGGCTACATTTGAATTTCTTAACTCCATATTAAGTGCTCTATCCACTGTGCCATCTTGCTGCCTCTAATAGAAGTAAAAACCAATAATTATTCACTTCCAGATATTAATTGCTTGAAAAGAATAAGGGAAAATGAAGGGGAAAAATGCTTCGTTTAGACTTTGCCAAGAAAAACAAATGCCTTTAATAAACTTGAGTTTCTTCATTCTCTAAAGGAAGTACAATCAACATTAATGGAAAGGGTTTGCATTAGGCTAATGAAAATGTCTTCCAGAAGCCAAAAGCCAAAAGGACAATAGACAGAATCAATAAAAGATTGCAAGAAAAAGGACATTAAATCAGTGACTAGAGAGGTATAATACATCTTTAACTTGAACCAAATTATCAAGAAAAGAAATGGTCTCTGAAAATACATCTTTTGCAAGAAGTACAATAAACTTCTAATAGTTTTCAAGCTTCCTTGTCGGATCCAATAGTTTTGTTGTTACGTCATTTCAGTAGTGTCCAACTCTTCTTGACCCCATTTGAGATTTTCTTTGCAAAGATATTGAAGTGGTTTGCCACTTCCTTTTCTAGATCATTTGAATAGATGAGGAAACTGAGGCAAACAGGTTAAGGTAATTTTCCCAGGCTTTAAAAGCTACCAAGAATCTAAAACTGGATTGAAACTCATGTGTCCCTGTCTCTGGACCTGGTTCCCTACTTATGTGATGTGGCACAGAAAATCTCAAATGGATCAAACAATCAGAGAGCCTATAGATAAAAAAGGTAGACATGGGAAAAGTAGTTGAAGTCATCACACTAGAAAACCAAATATTCATTGCTCCATATTATCCCCTGTCATCAATGGATGTAATCTATGACTGAGTCATAGAGCCTTGAGAATAGTCATGTTTTATTATATTATTATAAACTACCCACACCACCAATTCAGCTGCCCATGATTATCACTCTAAAAGAAAACTTTTGTGGAGAAGATGTTATGGATCCTCACCAGTTGCCATACCCAGAGCAAAAAAATGCAGTCTAGCTTAAACAACCAGACAGTTTAGGGGAGAGATAAGAGGCAAGATATTGAGACAGGATAGGCTGCCATCATCACCTTCACCACTATATTCCTAATTTGTTAAAGCAGAAAGTCCAGGACTCTGAACCCAAGAGCTTTGACAATAGGAATACTTCTAATACTTCCTAATGTACTTAGCCATCATCTTGGGAACTCTGGAGTGACTAATGATGATGCAGAATAGCAACTGCTCTTTTAGCAAAGTACTGTTACAGTCACTACTGCTGAAGAACCAGAAATGTAATTACAACAAAGCTCTTACCACTATTAAATGATGATATATCAATTATCAGTGGAAATGACAATTAAAAAGAAGCATTGACATCTGCTTTTCCATTGAACCTTAAGGACTATGGGATATTTCCACTGTACTTGAAGCTAAAACTTCCATATATGCTTTAAGTGAGAACAAACTTTTTTTGTGTGTGATTAAGCACCAAGTAAGCACATATAAGGCAGGTGAATAGAGTGTTGGGTCTGGAGTCAGAACAGCCTCAGTTCATAACTGTGTGAATTTTGGTAAGTTACTTTTGCTTGTTTGCTTGTTCCTCTTCTGTGAACTGGAGAAGAAATGATTGAGTACTTAACCAAGAAAATCCCAAATGGAGTCAACAGTGACTGAAATGATTCAACAGCAACTAACACATAATAAATGATTTAACCATTCTGTTTGCTTCAGTTACCCATTTGTAAAATGAACTAAAGAAGGAAATGGTGAAGCAATTGTTGGAATACTATAGTGAATGAGGGAAAGAGTGTACCCAATTCTTTTGCTGGAGAAGATTGTAGTGCTATGGTTAGGATAATGTAGAGATGTAGGAAGAGAATGTACTTAAACATGAATAGATCAGAAAATGACTTTATTTTGCATAATGCTTTGATTCATGATGATTATGTATCCATGGAGGGTATTTGAAGAGAGGGTGTGGAGTAAATTGATTATAATTTGAAGTCTAATGGTACAAAAAAGGGAGACTATACTTAGGCAGTGACTATAAGGAAATATTGTTTATCAATCAATCAATCAATCATTTCTATCAGGACAGATAAAAGGAATTTACTTAGAAGGGTTGTAGGTATAGTACATGATTAAAACAATACAAACATGGGTCGGCTAGGTGGCATAGTGGGGGGCGGCTAGGTGGTGTAGTAGATAAAGCACCGGCTTTGGAGTCAGGAGTACCTGGGTTCAAATCCGGTTTCAGACACTTAATAATTACCTAGCTGTGTGGCCTTGGGCAAGCCACTTAACCCCATTTGCCTTGCAAAAACCTAAAAAACAAAACAAAACAAAACAATACAAACAGGAAAAAAAAGGATTATAGTAGGAGAATGCTAGGCATTAGAGGTTAAATTACATTACAGGAAGAGGCACAAAGATCTATTAAAGTAGGGGGAAAGAAGGGAGGATGTGAACCCTGAGTAAATCCTTCTCTCAACAGATTTGGCATAAAGAGGGAATAACATTCATTTTCAATTGGGTTTAAAAATCTAGCCTACCCTAAAGGAAAATTTGGCGAGGGGGAGGAAAAGAAAGGGGAGGAAGAAACTGATAAAAATGAAGTCAAAAGTAAAAGTAAGAGTAAAGTTAAAGTTAAAAGGAAAGGAAAAATCCAAGGGGAAAGGGAGTAAAACATTGGTGAGGAGGTAAAGGGAAAAGAAAAGAAAAACGTATAAATGAGGAAGGATCGCATGGAGGGAAATACAGAGTTAGTAAATGTAACTGTAAATGTGAATGGCATTAACTATTCCAGAAAAAAGATAGTCAAATGGTTTAAAAACCAGAATCCTGTAACATGTTATTTACAAGAAACATAGTTGAGTCAGAGAGATGCATTCAGTGTAAAGGTAAAAGACTGGAGCCAAATATATTATGGTTTAGTGAAAATTAAAAAAAAATCATAGTTGCAATCCTGATCGCAGACAAAGCAAAAGCAAAAACAGATTTCACTAAAAGTGATAAGAAAGGAAACAGCAAATTCTCAAAAAGCACCATAGGCAAAGAAATAATATCATTATTAAACATGTATGTACCAAGTGGTATGGCATTCAAATTCTTAGAGGAAAAATTATATGAATTTCAGGGAGACATTAACAACAAAACTATAATAGTGGATGACCTTAACCTAGATGGAAGTTATAACCACAAATATAACCACAAAATAAACAAGAATGAAGTTAAGAAAGTGAATAAAATCCTAGAAAACTTAGATGTGATAGACTTTTGGAGAAAAATGATTAAAGATAGAAAGGAATATACCTTTTCTCTTCAGTACATGGCACCTATACCTGAAGTGACAATGTACCAGGGCATAAAATCCTTACACGCAAATGCATAAAGGCAAAAATATTGAATATATAATTTTCAGCTCATGATACAATAAAAATAAAGACCATGGAAAGATAACCCAAAAATTAATTGGAAATTAAATAGCTTAATTTTAAAGAGTGAGTGAATCAAACAAACAAATCATAAAATAATAAACAATTTCATCCAGGAAAAAAACAATAAGACATCATAACAAAATTTATGGGATGCAGTCAATGAAGGTTATATGTAAAATGTTATATCACTAAATGCTTATATGAATAAAATAAAGAGGAGATAAATTAATAAGTCATGTAGTAAAAATATAGAAAAAATTAATTGAAAATCCCCAATTGAATATCAAATTAGAAATTTTGAAAATCAAAGAAGAAATTAATAAAATTGAACACAAGAAAATCATTGATACAATAAATAAAACTAAGAACTTGTTTTATGAAAACCTTTATAAAATAGATAAGCTTTTTGTTAATCTGATTATAAAAAAGAAAGAATGAAGTCAGGAAAAGCCTAACATATTTTTGATGACAGATCTCAGCTTTGAAACTAAAGAAATGACTGATCCAATTGCTTTTAATTTCTGATCTTTTGTTCCCCAAAATGTAAAAGCAGATAATAGTATATATTAATATTTATTTCCAAGAGATTTTATGAAGTCCAAATTATATATATATATATATATATATATATATATATATATATATATATATATATATATGTAGTACTTAGACAATTTTAAAACATTGCATAAAATTCAGTTTTTATCATTTATTCTTCTCTCCTTCCTTCCTTCCTACTTTCCTTTCATCTTTCCTTCTTGCTTTCCTTCCTTCTTCCCTTTCTTTCTTTCTTTCTTTCTTTCTCTCATTGTTTCTTTCTTTCTCCCTTTTCTCTTTATTTTTTATCACTTTCTTCCTTTCTTTCTCTTTCTTTCCCTCCTTCTCCTTCCTTCCTTCCTTCCTTCCTTCCTTCCTTCCTTCCTTCCTTCCTTCCTTCCTTCCTCCCTTCCTTCCTTTCTTCCTCCCTTCCTTACTTCCAGAAAGAGTTTGGTTGAAATGGCTTGTGCATATATGTAAAATTAATTTTGTTTCAAATATATGTTTGTTGAAGTTGCTCTATCAGTATAATGAGGGATACTGGTTATTTTTAAATTTTAACAGATCAGATGAGGTCAGCACAAGTTTATTATAGGAAATTGTATCATGAAAGGAAAAAAATATATAAGCCTACATATTAAGGCATTTCTAATTTGAATAACAAATTGCATGCTGGAGGTATCCCTTTTCAGTTTCATTCCATTCTCAAGGATTGACTGATTGATTGATTGATTGATTGATAAGCAACATTTCCTTATAGTCACTAAGTATACTGCCATCGTACCATTAGATATCAAAATTATAATCAATTTTTTCCACACCCTTTCTTCAAGTACCCTCCATGGATGAACAATCTTTTTTTTTAGCTTTTTGCAAGGCAAATAGGGTTAAGTGGTTTGCCCAAGGCCACACAGCTAGGTAATTATTAAGTGTCTGAGACCGGATTTGAACCCAGGTACTCCTGACTCCAAGGCTGGTGCTTTATCCACTATGCCACCTAGCCGCCCCTATGGATGAACAATCTTGCTATTAAATGATTGGCAAATTGAGTTGAGAATTGGATTTCTGGATAGTCCATAGGTGAGAGGAAGTACTTTAGTAGAGGATTAAAGTATATTAGGATTCTGATAAACTTTAGGAAATAAGCCAACTTTCCATAGAAGATTCTCTTCCAAACAGTATTGAATAATTCATTAAATAAACACAAATAACTATTTAAACTATAAAATTTAACATCACTATTTCTAGTATCGGTATTGTGGATATAGTATATTATTTTTTCCCACTTATTTTCATTTTTTAATTTTACTTGAAGTTCTCTTTTTCTGGATTCTGTTTTATTTTTCTCTTCACTCTCCCTTTGCTGTTTCTTTCATCCTATTTTCTTTCTCATCATCATTTTTTGAATTTATTTTACAGGGCAATCATTTTATATTTAAACACATAGAAAGTAGCAGTTTATTAAACTAGACTGTAAATAATAATATTTAAAGCAAAACAACATATACTTAGAACTTTAGATATCATCTCTCATTTGGTTTTAAGTATGCCAGAAAAGTCATTAATTTTAATTATTCTTATTATAATGATAAAAAAGAAGGGATTTAGAGATGTCAAATTATTTTTTGGTTTCATACAACTTGCTATTCAGCAACAGAATTGAGATTCTAAATGGTCTGATCCAAGACCCAGGAATCCTTTCTCTGTAAGATTCCATGTCTGGAGGCCAAGATGGCAGAGAGAGAAGACAGGCACAGTTTTAAAATCACCTGATCTTTCCCTATATATGTTATGAAACAAACCTCTTAACACAAATCCCCTCAAGAAAACCCAGAAAGAAAAGCCAAGAGAAAGAACATCTACCTCAGAATCTGTCTTCCTCAGTCGTGGGTCAGTCCAGTGGAAAAAGGTGAACTCTGCTGGGAACACAGGACCAGGGAGAGCCTGGGAGCCTGTATTGGCCATGGATTGGCCTGATTTGCTAGTGGGGCTGGAGCCTGGGAGCCTGAGGCCCAAGAACCAGACCTGCTTGATCACTTGCACAGCTAGAGCCTGGTCGACCACAGGGGCTTGGGTCAACTAGGGAGCAGAGGCATTGGCATTGGTGCTGACTCTTGAGAGCTTGGTGACAGAGCTGGAGGGAGAGTTTCAGTGCAGGAGAGCTGAGGACATCATTCCTGAGATCCTCTGGTCAGGGGAAACTCAGAGTCCAAGCTTACATTTTATCTGAAGCCTCTTCCAGAACAAACACAATTACAGACTTTCTGCCTCAGGCACAGGTGTATGAGTAGCAGAACTACCCCAGCTGACAATAGGGAGAGTGATGAACTCACCACCATAGATTGAAGACAAAAGTATTTAACAGTTACAATCACTCCCTCCAGGCCAAGGAAGAGGGCCTCAATGAAGGTCACAGACACTCTAGAGAAGGCAACCAGCATCCCCTCTTGGCTAGCTGCAGAAATTACACTCAGTGACCAAAAATTTTAGCACCCCATACTGGTCAGCAGGAGATATTACATCCAGTAAGCAAATCCTCTATCACCCCCTAATGGCCAGCTGGATATATTACACTCAGTGGGTAAAGCCTCTAGGGATCCCTACACCAAACTTCTGTGAACAAGCTGTTCCCAACTCAAGGTCTTAGCAAAATGAAGAAAGGTTAGTGGAAAGGAGGGTGTATATAAAAATTCTTGGAAGGAAAGGACCCTAACTCAGAGAGACCTAGAACCACTGAGGAGAATATGATCTGTTTTCTATCACAGAAAGACTTCCTTGAAGAAATAAGGAAATAGTTTAAAAACAAATTGGAGGGGCAGCTAGGTGGTGCAGTGGATAGAGCACCGACCCTGGAGTCAGGAGTACCTGAGTTCAAATATGGCCTCATACACTTAATAATTACCAACTGTGTGGCCTTGGGTAAGCCACCTAACCCCATTTACCTTGCAAAACTTTAAAAAAATCAATTGGGAAAATTTGGGACAAGAAACCAAAGAGAAGATTAACCTTGCAACAAGAAAACAAATCATTGGAAAATACAATTGGACATATAAAAATGAGAATAATTCTCTCAGATCCTCAATTTGCAAATGCAAAAAGAAAAAAAATTCTCTCAAAACCTCAACTGGTCAGATGGAAAGCACTTTCAAATACAGAATAGACCAATTGCAAAAGAAGTCACAAAAAGTAAATGAAGAAAACTCTTTTCTAAGAAAAGAATGGAATTTGTGGAAACTAATGACTATACAAGACAGCATGAGGCTATTAAACAAAACCAAAAAATATAAAAAATAGAAGGAAATGTAAAATACCTCATCAGAAAAACCACTGACCTTTAGAATAGATTGGGAAAGGGCAACCTGAGAAATACTGGTCTTCCTGAAAACACCGGAGAGAAAAAAAGCCTATACTTAATATTACAGGATTTAGTGATGGAAAATTGCCCAGATATCATGGAACCAGAGGGAAAAATAGTTATTGAAAGAAAACATTGGTCCCCTCCGGAAAGAGATCCTAAAATGAAAACACCAAGGATGTTGTGGCTAAATTCCAGAACTATCAGATAAAATATAAAATCCAGCAAACATTCATAAAGAAAAAAATTTAAATACCAAGGAGCCACAGTAAGGATTATGCAGGGCCTGGCTTCATCATTATTAAGGGGTCAAAGGGACTGGAATGAGACATTACAATGAGCAAGGGAGCTGGGAATGCAGCCAAGAATCCATTCTCTGGCAAAGCAGAGACTTCATTTTTTTAAGATGCATTTGGAAAATATTTATCAAAATTTTTTTAAATATAATAAAACAGATTACATTGATATATACTTTTCTTTTTTATTTTATATATATATATAATTCTCAATTAATATTTTATTTTATTTATCCAATTACATCTTATGAAAGTTTATCAACATTAATTCACATGCATATGCATATTTTTAAGTTACATAATTTCCTTCCACCCTCCCTTCTCACCCCTTGCCCCTCAACAGTGAACAGTCAGGTAAAGATTGAATATTTACATTCATATTTAACATGTTTATAGATTAGCCCTTTTTGGTATGAGGAATTATGATTAATGGGGAAAAAGAAAACTATGAGATAGGATAGAAATACATGAAAAACATTTTTTTACATAATGAGATAACATTTTTTTTAAATTAAAGGTATTATCTTTGGCCTTTGTTCAAACTCCACAATTCTTCTCTGGATCCAGATGGTATTTTCTATCACAGATACCCCCAAATTGTGCCTGATCATTGTACTGATGGAATGAGCAAGTCCATTAAGGTTTGCCATCACCCCTACGTTGCTGTTAGGGTGTACAAGTTCTTCTGGTTCTGCTCATCTCTCTCTGCATCAATTCTTGTAAGTCCTTCAAGACCTCCCTGAATTCCCATCCCTCCTGTTTCTTCTTCTTGTTTTTTCAACATTTTAACTTTTTATTTGTTTTCCAATTATATACAATAGTAATACATAACCCATAATTTTTTTGCAAGGCTTTGAATTCTACAATTTTCTCCCCTCCTCCCTTTCCTCCCCACCCCCACAGAAGGCTGTCTGATGGTCTCTACATTGTTTCCATGCCATACATGGATGTAAATTCAATGTTTTAAGAGTAACCATGAGAACAAGAATAAACCCTTCACCTCACAGGAAGATAAGAAACCTCAAGAATAGAGAGAGAGAAAAAATATTGTATTTCAGTCTGTGTTCAGATTCCAATGGCTCTGTCTCTGGGGTGGATTGTTTTCTTTATCATAAGTCCACCAAAGAAGTTGCTTCAATATTTTTCCCTCAGTTGCTATTACTTAGCTGTACCTCCACTCTATTTCTCCCCACTCTCATTTCTTCTTTTCCCTCTCCTTTCCTCTTGGCCCTGTCCAAATGTGTGTTGAATCTGAGTACCCTCTCCCTTGATCTTCCCTCCCTTCTAACACCTATTCCCCCTCTTCCCTCCCCCATTCCCCCTCATCCTGTCCCTTTCCTCCCATCCTGCTCCAGGGAAAGATAGATTTCCTCACCCTATTAAGTGTGTATCCTATGTCTTTCCTGAGCCATTTCCAATGAGAATGAAGACTTGTCTTTCCCCCTTGTGTTCCCCCCTCCACTCCATTGGAAAAAAAGCTTTATCTTGACTCTTATGTGAAATCTCTCAGCTTCTTCTTCATCTCCTTTCCATTCCTTCCAGCACTTTCCTTTATCACCCATTGCCTCTATCTTTTTACTATATTATACCATTATATCCCATTCCTTCCTATGTCGTGTCTACATATGCTCCTTCTAATAGCTCTTATAAATGATAAAGTACATATGAGTTATCAATATCTTCTTCCCATGCAGGAATACAAACAGTTCAACATCATCAAGTTCCTCATAGTTAGTCCCTCTCTTCTACTCCCTTTATGGTTCATTAGAGTTCTGTACTAGAAGATCAAAATTTCTGTTCAGCTTGGGTCATCTCAATAGGAAAGTTTGAAAGTCCCCTGTTTCATTGAAAGTCCGTCTTTTCCCCTAAAAGAAGATGTTCAGTTTTGCTGGTTAGTTGATTCTCAGTTGTAAAATAAGATCTTTTGCCTTCCAGAATATTCCAATCCTTACGAGCCCTTAATGTAGATGCTGCCAGATCCTGTGTAATCTTGAATATGGAGCCTTGGTAGATAAATTATTTGCTTCTGGCAGATTTTAGAATGTTCTCTTTGATTTGGGAGTTTTGGAATTTGGCTATAATAGTCCTGGAAGTTTTTCTTTTGTGATCTCTTTCAGGGGGTGACTGGTGAATTCTCTCAATTTCTATTTTACCCTCTGTTTCTAGGATCTCAGGACAATTTTTCTGTATTATTTTTTGAAAAATGAAGTCTAGCTTCTTATAGTTGTGGTTTTCAGATAGTGCAATAATTTTTAAATTATTTCTTCTGGATCTGTTTTTGAGGTCAGTTGTTTTTTCCCAATGA
The DNA here is from genome assembly GCF_037893015.1 of Macrotis lagotis. NCBI lineage: Eukaryota > Metazoa > Chordata > Mammalia > Peramelemorphia > Peramelidae > Macrotis > Macrotis lagotis. Next base: position 66,576,611 of record NC_133660.1, on the reverse strand, counting down.
GATATTTCATATTTTCTTCTAATTTTTGTTTTTTGGGGCAGAGTTTTATTTCTTCTTTCTTTCTTGCAATGTCATCAGCTTCCTTTAGTTCCATTTTGCATTTGAAGGAGTTATTTTCTTCAGAGAGCTTTTTTTTTATCTTTTCCAGCTGGCCAGTTCTGTTTTTTAAGGAATTCATCTCCTTATTTACTTTTTTGTTTGGCTTTTTCCATTAGGCCTAGACTATTTTTTAACATATTATTTTCTTCAATATTTTTTTGTATATCTTTCACCAAGCTGTTGAATTGGTTTTCATGATTTTTCTGCATCACTCTCATTTCTCCTCCCAATTTTTCCTCCACCTCCCTTAATTGGTTTTCAAAGTCATTTTTGAGCTCAACCATAGCCTCAGCCCATTTTCTATTTCTTTTGAAGCTTTTGGATTCAGAAGCTTCGATTTTGTCATCATCTGAGTATGTGTTTTGATCTTCCATGGAACTAAGTAATTCTCTATGGTCAGATTCTTCTTTTTCTGTGGTGTACTCATTTTTTAAGCCCAAGACTAATTTGCAGCATTTCCAAGGTTTTGAGTTTTTTTTTTTTTGGGGGGGGCACCTCACTGGGATCTTTATTCCTCCAAGGTCTTATGCTCTCCAGCCTGTGCTTTTATGTGTAGATGGCTCAGTACTTCCCTCTGTCCCGGGGCTATAAGTCAGGATGCAGCTTAGTTATTTAGTATGGAAGGCCAAACTGCATTATATGAGTGTAGGCAAACAGCAGAGTCCTATCACAGAGAGAGCAGAGATATCTCTGCAGATTTCCCTTACCATTTTTGGGGGTGCAGGCTGCTTTCTCCCTATTCTTGCTGCAGGTTCTGCGGCTGTACTGCTCACTCCACACACACCCAGGTGCAGCAGAGTTCTCTCCTACCCCTTCAAAGCTGTTCCCAGTGATCTCTGGGCTGCACTGGGCTGGGCTGGACTGGGCTGGCCTGTGCCATGGTTTTTTCCCCAACCCACAGTCCTGGTGAGAAACACCTTTCCCCCAGAATTTTGAAGGTATCTTGGACTGGGAAAAAGTATTACTCACTCTTTCTGTGGGTTCTGTCCCTCTAAATTTTGACTATAGCCATCTTTTGTTTGCTTTTTGGGGGGTTGCGGGGTCCAGAGGTCCTGGGATATTCTACCTTCAGGCCACCATCTTGGTTCCAGAGTCTTCTTTTTCAGGGCAAAACATGGACATTTAACAAAATGGAAGAATTACAAAAATTCCTGATGAAAAGATGAGAGCTATACAGAAAATTTGGACATCAAACAGGAGGTTCAAGAGACACATGAAAAGGTTAAATAAAGGGGGTTGAAGGAAAAAAAACCTGCTATCCAGTAAGATGAAACTGGTTATATCCCCAAAAGGGAAAAAGATTCTCATAACTCAAGAATTGTAATTCTAACAGAGAGAATATACCTAGCCAGAAGTGATAGACATTCATGATTTATCCATGAGACTGCTATCCAGTGGGATGAAACTGACTAAATCCCTACATGGGAGTACAACTCTAATAACTTGCAAGAACTGTAACTCTCCCTATTAGAGAGAATATAATTAGCCAGAAGTGATAGATACACAGGATGTTCTATGACTCAGATAAAATTATTTAAAAACACTTACTCCTTAGAAAGGGGGACAGGAAGGAGGTGGGAGGAGGGAGGGGATTGAATGATCTAAATCTCATTACATTAAGAAGTACAAAAGACCTATGGTAATAGATGGGAAGAAGGGAGGAGATGAGAAACACCTGAATCTTCCTCTCATCAGATTTGGCTTAAAGTTAACACACACACACACACACACACACACACACACACACACACAGTTAACTTAACAAAACATCTAACCTTTCAAGTATGAAAAGGAGAAAAGGGGAGGGGGGAATGGAGACAGGGAGGGGGAGAAAAGGGGAACTAAAGGAAGGAAGGGAAGAAAAAAGGGGGAAAAAGGGAAAGGTGAAATAAAGGGGAGGGGTGGATATAGGAAGGCAGACACACTGAAGCAGCTGGAATTCAGAAACAAATTATTGGGGAAGATAGACCAAGTGAAAAAAAAAAGGAAAAATGCAAAGAGAGGGAATATAGCATGGAGGGCAATAAAGAGTTTAGTAATTATAACTTTGAATGCTTATGGGATGAACACTCCCTTAAATGTAAGCAAATAGCATAGTGGATTAAAAACCAGCACCCTACAATTTACTGCTTATAAGGAACTCATTTGAAGCAGAGAGATACATATAGAGTAAAGGTAAATCTTTAGAGCAAAAAAATAATTTGCCTCAGCTGAAGTGAAAAAAATTGGAGTAGCAATCCTTATCTTAGACAAAACAACTGCAACAACAGGTAGCAATAAAAGACATAAGGAAGAAAACTACACCCTCCTAAAAGGTACTATCGACAATAAACTATTTTCAATACTGAATATGTATGCACCCAGTGGGATGGCATCCAGATTCTTAGTGGAGAAGCTGAAAGAACTACAGCAAGACATAGACAGCAAAACTCGACTATTGGTAGACACTCTCAGATTTAGATAAATCTAATCATAAAATAAACAAGAAGGAAGTTAAGGAGGTAAATGGATTGCTAGAAAACCTAGCTACGATAGAGTTATGGAGGAAATTGAATGGGGATAGAAAGGAATATATCTTTTTCTCTGCAGTATACAAAAACTGACCCTGTACTAGGGCATAAAACCTAATAATAAATTGCAGAAAGGAAGAAATAATAAATACGTCTTTCTCAGATCACAATGCATTTAAAATCGTATGCAATATTGGGCCAGGGAGCTATATACCCATAACTATTTGGAAAGTGAATAACCTCATTTTAAAGAATTAGTGGATCAAACACCAAGTTATTATAAGGATTAATTATTTATCATAGATAATGAAAATAATGAAACAACATACCAAAACCTTTCAGATTCACTCAAAGTGGCTGTCAGGGGATATATTATATATTTAAATGCTTACATGAATAAATTAGAGAAAGAGGAAATCATTGAACTAAATATGCAAATAAAAAATTAGAGAAAGAACAAATCAAAAACCCCTAATTAAATACCAAATTAGAAATTCAAAAAATTAAAGGAGAAATTAATAAAATTGAAAGCAAAACACTATTGAAATAATAAACAAAAAACAAGAGTTGGTTTTATGAAAAAAACCCAAAATTGATAAAAACTCTGCTCAGTTTGATTAATAAAAAGAAAGAAGAAAACCAAATTGGTAGTATCTTTAATGAAAAAGGTGAACTCACCACCAAAGAGTAGGAAATAAAAGTAAAAATTCAGAACTATTTTGCCCTACTCTATGCCAATAAATTTGACTAAGTGAAATAGTTGAATATTTACAAAAATATAAGTAGCACAGATTAAATGAAGAGGAGATTAAATACCTAAACAACCCTATCTCTGAAAAAGAAATTCAACAAGCCATCATTGAACTCCCTAAGAAAAAATCTCCAGGGTCAGATAGATTCACAAGTGAATTCTATCAAACATTTAAGGAGCAATTGGTTCAAATTTTCAAATTCTATATTAACTCTTGGAAAAATTGGTGAGGACAGAACTATGCCTAACTCTTTCTCTGATATCAATATGGCACTGATACCTAAACCAGAAAGACTTAAAACAGAGAAAGAAAATTATAGACCTGTAACCCTAACAGCAACAAGGGGAAAATGATCAACCTTGATGGACACACTCATTCCCTCATTGCAACAATCAGGGAAAATTTGGGCTCTATGCAATGGAGAAAACCATCTGTATACACAGAAACAACTGTGGAGTTTGAACAAAGACCCAGGACCATTAGCTTAAGTTTAGAAAAAGAAATGTTATCTTATTTTCTCATCTTGCTATCTCTTATAATTTATGTTTCTTCCTCAAGGATATGATTTTTCTCTCATCACATACAATTTGGATCAATGTATACCATGGTAACAATATAGAGATTAACAAATTGCCTTCTGTGAGTGGGTGGAGGATGGAAGTAAGATTAGCAGAAAAATTTTAAACCTCAAATTAAATGAAATCTTTAACAAAATTTAAGAAATAGCAAAAATAGAGTAGTAGAGCAATGTAATAGACTAGGTGCAATAGCACAGATCAATTATAGTAATCTGCTGGTTGATAAATCCAGAGAGTCCAGCTATTGGGATAAAACTCTTTCTTTGATAAAAACTATTAGGCAACTTGGAAATTACTATGGTAACAACTTCATTTGGAACAACACCTCAAACCCTATACTAAGATAAAATCCAAATGGTACTTCAATCAGATATTAAAACAATATTATAAGCAAACTTGAAGACCAAGGGGTTGTTTAGCTGTCAGACTTATGGGGAAGGGAAATGGTTTAAGACTAAGAAATAGATGAAGAACATCACTAAAACAAACAAGATGATTTTGGTTATGTTAAATTAAAAAACTGTTGCACAAACAAAACAACTGTAACCAAGATCAAAGGAAATGTAGTAACCTGAGCAGCAACCTTTACAACTAATGTTTCTGATAAAAAGACTCATTGCTTCAACATACAGAGAAATGAGTCAAGGTTTTTTTTAAATCCATTCCCCAATTGAGAAATGGTCAATGGACATGGAAGGAAAATTTACAGATGAGGAGATCAAAGCAATCCATAGTCATATGACAAATTGCTCTAATTCATCACTTATTTTAGAAATGCAAATTAAAGCTTCTCTGAGGTACCATCTCTCTCCTCTCATACTGGCCAATATGACCAGAAAGGACCATGATCATTGTTGGAAGACTTGTCAAAATCTGGGACACTATTGCATTGTTGATGGTGCTATGAACTCATCCAGGCTTTCTGGAGAAAAATTTCAAACTATGGCCAAAGAGCAACAAAAATATGCATACCTTTTGATCCCACCATACCACTACTGAATTTATACCCTGAAGAGATGATGAAAAAGGGTGAAAATATCACTTGTCCAAAAATATTCATAGCAGCTCTCTTTTTGGAATCAAAGAACTGGAAATCAAGTAAATGTCCTTCAATTAATTGGGGAAAGGATTAGTAAACTCTACCATATTTATGTCATGGAACATTATTGTTCTAATAGAAACCAGGAAGGATGGTAATTCAGAGAAGCCTGGACGTATTTGTGTGAACTGATGCTGAGTGAGATGAGAAGTACAATAAAAACACTGTACATGCTAACAGCAACATGGGGAAAATGATGTACCTTGATGGAGTCACTCATTGCATCAGTGCAACAATCAGGGAAAATTTGGGCTCTCTTCAATGGAGAAAACCATCTGTATGCAGAAAATCAACTGTGGAGTTTGAACAAAGACCAAGGACCATTATGGTAAATGTAGAAATAAAACAGATATCTTATTGTCTCTTCTTGCTATCTCTTATAATTTAGGTTTCTTCCTCAAGGATATGATTTTTCTCTCATTACATTCAATTTGAATCAATGTATACCATGGGAACAATGTAAAGACTAACAAATTGCATTATGTGTGTGGGGGGTGGGAGGTAAGGTTAGGGGAAAAATTTTAAACCTCACATTAAGTAAAATCTGTAACAAAATTTAAGAAAAAGCAAAAATAGGGTGGTGGACCAGTGTAATATGCTAGGTGCAATAACAAAAAATGATTATAGTACTGTGCTGTTTGATAAATCAAGACAGTCCAGCAATTTGGATAAAACTCTCTCTTTGATAAAAACTATTAGGAAAATTGGAAATTTATATGGATGAAATTTAGATTGGACCAACACCTCACAGCCTATTCTAAGATAAAATCGAAATGGATACAGGATTCAGACATAAAAAACAATATTATAAGGAAACTTGAAGTTCAAGGGATCATTTACCTATCAGACCTAAGGGAAAGGGAAACAGTTTATTACTAAGAAATTAATGGAGAACATCACTAAAACAAACAAGATGATTTTGGTTACATTAAATTAAAAACTTTTGCACAGACAATACCACTGTAACCAAGCTCCAATGAAATGTAGTAACCTGGGAACCAGTCTTTATAACTAACATTTCTGACAAAAGAATTATTTCTAAATATACAGAGAAATGAGCGAAGATTTTTTTTAATCCATTCCCTAACTGACAAATGATCAAAGGACATGCAACAGCAAATTGCAGATGAGGAGATCAAAGCAATTCATAGTCGTGTGAAAAATTGCTCTAAATAATTACTTATAAGAGAAATGCAAATTAAAGCTTCTCTGAGGTACCATTTCACTCCTCTCAGACTGGCCAATATGAACAGAAAGGACCAGGATCATTGTTGGAATACTTGTGGAAATCTGTGACACTATTGTATTGTTGATGGTGCTGTGAACTCATCCAGTCTTTCTGGAAACCAATTTGAAACTATGGCCAAAGAGCAACAAAAATATGCATACTGTTTGAGCCAGCCATATCACTACTGTGTTTATACCCTGAAGAGATGATGAAAAAGGGTGAAAACATCACTTGTAAAAAAATATTCCTGGCAGCCCTAATTGTGGTAGCAAGGAATTGGAAATCAAGTAAATGTCCTTTAATTAATAGGGGAAAGGCTTAGTAAACTCTACTATATGTATGTCATGGAAAACTATTTTTCTACTAGAAACCAGGAAGGAAGTTAATTCAGATAAGGTTGGAGGGATTTGTGTGAACTGATGCTGAGTGAGATTAGCAGTACAAGAAAAACACTATACATCCTAACAGCAATATGGGGAAAATGATCTACCTTGATGGAGTCACTCATTGCATCAGTGCAACAATCAGGGAAAATTTGGGCTCTCTGCAATGGAGAAAACCATCTGTATACAGAGAAACAACTGTGGAGTTTGAACAAAGACCAAGGACCATTATGTCTCATAATGCCATCTCTGATAAATTATGTTTCTTCTTCAAGGATGAGAATTTTCTCATATCACATTCAATTTGGATCAAGGTATACCAGGGGAACAATGTAAAGACTAAAAAGTTGCCTCCTTGGGGCATGGGGAAGGGAAGTAAGATTAGGGGGAAAATTTTATATCTAAAATTAAATAAAATGTTTAACAAAATTTGAGAAATAGAAAAAATAGGGTGGTGTACCAGCGTAATAGACTAGGTGCAATAGCAGGAAACGATTATAGTAATCTGCTATTTGATAAATGCAGAGAGTCCAACTATTGGAATAAATATTTCTCTTTGATAAAAACTATTAGGAAAATTGGAAATTATTATGGGAAAACCAAAGATTAGACCAACATCTCACACGCTATACTAAGAAAATTCCAAATGCATACAGGATTCAGATATAAAAAACATATTATAAGCAAACTGCATGATCAAGGAGTCATTCAACTGTCAGAACTATGGTAAAGGGAACCAGTTTATGACTATTTAAGAGATGTTGAATATAACTAAAACAAACAGGATGATTTAAGTTACCTTCAATTAAATAACCTTTGCAAAGACAAAACCACTGTAACCAAGATCAAAAGAAATGTAGTAACCTGGGAAACAATCTTTACAACTAATATATCTGAGAAAAGACTCATTTCTTAAATATATAGAGAACTGACTCAAGTTTTGTTTTGTGGTGTATTCACCAATTGACAAATGGTCAAAGGACATGCAAAGATAATTAACAGTTGAGGAGCTCAAAGCAATGAATAGTCAAGTGAACAATTGCTCTAAATCCTTACTTATTAGAGAAACACAAATTAAAGCTTCTCTGAGGAACCATCTCACTCCTCTCACCCTGGCCAATATGACCCGAAAGGATCATGATCATCGTTGGAAGATTGGAGGAAATCTGGGAAACTATTGCATTGTTGATGCTGCTGTGAACTCATTGAACCTTTGTGGTAACAAAGAATTGGAAATCAAGTCAATTTCCTTCAGTTAATTAGGAAAAGGCTTAGTATAGTCTGTTATATGTATGTCATGGAAAACAATTTTTCTATTACATAAAAGGAAGGATGGTAATTCAGAGTAGCCTGGAGGGTTTTGTGTGAGCTGTTGGTGAGTTAGATGAGCAGAACCAGGTAAAACATTGTACACCCTAACAGTAACAAGGGGAAAATGATGAACCTTGATGGACTCACTCATTCCCTCATTGCAACAATCAGGGAAAATTTGGACTCTCTGAAATGGAGAAAACCATCTGTATATAGAGAAACAACTGTGGAGTTTGAACAAAGACCAAGGACCAGTACCTTAAATTTAGAAAAAACCTGATATCTTATTGTCTCATCTTGCTATCCCTTATAATTTATGTTTCTAGCTCAAGGATATGATTTTTCTTTCATCACATTCAATTTGGATCAACGTATACCATGGGAACAATACTTCTGTGGGGAAGTGAAAGAAGATTAGGGGAGAAATTTTAAATCATTTCATATTATAGAAATTCAAATAAAAGCTTCTTTGATGTACCATCTCACTCCTCTCAGATTAGCCAATATGAACTGAAAAGACGATGATCATTGCTGGAAGACTTGTGTAAATCTGGTACACCATTGCATTGATGGTGGTGCTGGGAACTCCTCCAACCTTTCTGGAGACCAATTTGGAACTATGGCCAAAGAGTAACAAAAATATTCATACACATTTATCAATCCATACCACTACTGTGTTTATGCCCAGAAGAGATGATGAAAAAGGGTGAAAAAAATACTTGTACAAAGATATGCATAGCAGCCCTGTTTGTGGTAGCAAAGAATTGGACATCAAATAAATATCCTTCAATTAATTGGGGAAAGGCTTAGTAAACTCTAGTATATATATGTGTGTATATATATATATATATATATATATATATATATATATATATATATATATATATATGTATGTAATGGAACACTGTTGTTCTAATGGAAACCAGATGGCAATTCAGAGAATCCTGGAGGGATTTGTGTGAACTGATGCTGAGTGACATGTGCAGAACCAAAAAAACAATGTACACCCTAACAGCAACATGGGGAAAATGATCAGCCTTGATGGACTCAGTCATTCCATCAGTGCAACAATCAGGGAAAATTTGGGCTCTCTGAAATGGAGAAAACCATCTGTATACAGAGAAACAACTGTGGCATTTGAACAAAGACTAAGGACCATTATGGCTCATAATGCTATCTCTGATAGTTTGTGTTTCTTCTTCAAGGATGTGATTTTTCTCACATCACATTCAATTTGGATCAATGTATACCATGGGAACAATACTTCTGAGGGGAATTGAAGTAAGATTAGGGGATAAATTTTAAATCATTTCATATTATAGAAATTCAAATAAAAGCTTCTTTGAGGTTCCATCTCACTCCTCTCAGATTAGCCAATATGAACTGAAAAGACGATGATCATTGCTGGAAGACTTGAGGAAATCTGGTACACCATTGCATTGATGATGGTGCTGGGAACTCCTCCAACCTTTCCGGAGACCAATTTGGAACTATGGCCAAAGAGTAACAAAAATATTCAAACACTTTTATCAATCCATACCACTACTATGTTTATGCCTAGAAGAGATGATGAAAAAGGGTGAAAAAATACTTGTACAAAGATATTGATATCAACCCTGTTCATGGTTACAAAGAATTGGACATCAAGTAAATATCCTTCAATTAATTGGGAAGGCTTAGTAAACTCTAGTATATATATATATATATATATATATATATATATATATATATATATATATATACACACATATATATATATATATATATGTCATTGACCATTGTTGTTCTACGAGAAACCAGATGGCAATTCAGAGAATCCTGGAGGGATTTGTGTGAACTGATGCCAAGTGACATGTGCAGAACCAAAAAAACAATGTACACCCTAACAGCAACATGGGGAAAATGATCAGCCTTGATGGACTCACTCATTCCATCAGTGCAACAATCAGGGAAAATTTGGGCTCTCTGCAATGGAGAAAACCATCTGTATACAGAGAAACAACTGTGGAGTTTGCACAAAGAGCAAGGACCATTATGTCTCATAATGCTATTTCTGATAAGTTATGTTTCTTCTTGAAGGATGTGATTTTTCTCACATCACAATCAATTTGGATCTAGGTATACAATGGAAACAATGTAAAGTGTAAAAGTTGTGTACTTGGGGCATGGGGAAGGGAAGCAAAATTAGGGGGAAAATTTTATATCTAAAATTAAATAAAATCTTTAACAAAATTTGAGAAATAGCCAAAATACAGTGGTGTACCAGCATAATAGACTAGGTGCAACAGCAGGAAACGATTATAGTAATCTGCTATTTGATAAATCCAGAGAGTCCAACTATTGAAAGAAACATTTCTCTTTGATAAAAACTATTAGGAAAATTGGAAATTATTATAGAAATAACATAGATTTCACCAGCATCTCAAGCCCTACACTAAGAAAATTCCAAATGGATACAGGATTCTGATATAAAAAACCTATTACAAGCAACCTGGATGATCAAGGAGTCATTTACCTGTCAGACCTATGGGAAAACGAAACAGGTTATGACTATTTAAGAGATGTTGAACATAACTAAAACAAACAAGATGATTTTAGTTACATTAAATTAAAAAAAACCTTTGCACAGACAAAACCACTGTAACCAAGATCAAAAGAAATGTAGTAAACTGGGAAACAATCTATACAACTATTATTTCTGAGAAAAGACTCATTTCGTAAATATACAGAGAACTGACTCAAGTTTTGTTTTGTAAGTGTATTCACCAATTCACAAATGGTCAAAGGACATGCAAAGATAATTTACAGTTGAGGAGCCCAAAGCAATGAATAGTCATGTGAACAATTGCTCTAAATCATTACTTATTAGAGAAACACAAATTAAAGCTTCTCTGAGGAACCATCTCACTCCTCTCACCCTGGCCAATAGGACCGGAAAAGACCATGATCATCGTTGGAAGATTCGAGGAAATCTGGGAAACTATTGCATTGTTGATGCTGCTGTGAACTCATTGAACCTTTGTGGTAGCAAAGAATTGGAAATCAAGTCAATTTCCTTCAGTTAATTAGGAAAAGGCTTAGTATACTCTGTTATATGTATGTCATGGAAAACAATTTTTCTATTACATAAAAGGAAGGATGGTAATTCAGAGTAGGCTGGAGGGTTTTGTGTGAGCGGTTGGTGAGCGAGATGAGCAGAACCAGGTAAAACATTGTACACCCTAACAGTAACAAGGGGAAAATGATGAACCTTGATGGACTCACTCATTCCCTCATTGCAACAATCAGGGAAAATTTGGACTCTCTGAAATGGAGAAAACCATGTGTATATAGAGAAACAACTGTGGAGTTTGAACAATGACCAAGGACCAGTACCTTAAATTTAGAAAAAACCTGATATCTTATTGTCTCATCTTGCTATCCCTTATAATTTATGTTTCTAGCTCAAGGATATGATTTTTCTTTCATCACATTCAGTTTGGATCAATGTATACCATGGGAACAATACTTCTGTGGGGAAGTGAAGTAAGATTAGGGGAGAAATTGTAAATCATTTCACATTATAGAAATTCAAATAAAAGCTTCTTTGATGTATCATCTCACTCCTCTCAGATTAGCCAATATGAACTGAAAAGACGATGATCATTGCTGGAAGACTTGTGTAAATCTGGTACACCATTGCATTGATGATGGTGCGGTGAACTCCTCCAACCTTTCCGGAGACCAATTTGGAACTATGGCCAAAGAGTAACAAAAATATTCATACACTTTTATCAATCCATACCACTACTGTGTTTATGCCTAGAAGAGATGATGAAAAAGGGTGAAAAAATACTTGTACAAAGATATTGATATCAACCCTGTTCGTGGTAGCAAAGATCAGCCATGATGGACTCACTCATTCCATCAGTGCAACAATCAGGGAAAATTTGGGCTCTCTGCAATGGAGAAAACCATCTTTATACAGTGAAACAACTGTGGCATTTGAACAAAGACCAAGGACCATTATGGCTCATAATGCTATCTCTGATAGTTTGTGTTTCTTCTTCAAGGATGTGATTTTTCTCACATCACATTCAATTTGGATCAATGTACACCATGGGAACAATACTTCTGTGGGGAAGTGAAGTAAGATTAGGGGAGAAATTTTAAATCATTTCATATTATAGAAATTCAAATAAAAGCTTCTTTGAGGTTCCATCTCACTCCTCTCAGATTAGCCAATATGAACCTAAAGGACGATGATCATTGCTGGAAGACTTGTGGAAATCTGGGACACAATTGCATTGTTGATGGTGATGTGAATGCCTCCAACCTTTATGGAGACCAATTTGGTACTATGGCCAAAGAGTAACAAAAATATGCATATGCTTTTATCCAGTCATACCACTACTGTGTTTATGCCCTGAAGAGATGATGAAAAAGGGTGAAAAAATACTTGTACAAAGATATTGATATGAACACTGTTCGTGGTAGCAAAGAATTGGACATCAAGTAAATATCTTTCAATTAATTGGGAAAAGGCTTAGTAAACTCTAGTATATATATATATATATATATATATATATATATATATATATATATACATACATATATATGTCATTGACCATTGTTGTTCTACGAGAAACCAGATGGCAATTCAGAGAATCCTGGAGGGATTTGTGTGAACTGATGCCAAGTGACATGTGCAGAACCAAACAAACAATGTACACCCTAACAGCAAAATGGGGAAAATGATCAACCTTGATGGACTCACTCATTCCATCAGTGCAACAATGAGGGAAAATTTGGGCTCTCTGCAATGGAGAAAACCATCTGTATACAGAAAACAACTGTGGCATTTGAACAAAGACCAAGGACCATTATGTCTCATAATGCTATTTCTGATAAGTTATGTTTCTTCTTCATGGATGTGATTTTTCTCACATCACATTCAATTTGGATCAAGGTATACCATGGAAACAATGTAAAGAGTAAAAGTTGCATACTTGGGGCATGGGGAAGGGAAGCAAGATTAGGGGGAATATTTTATAACTAAAATTAAATAAAATCTTTAACAAAATTTGAGAAATAGCAAAAATAGTGTGGTGTACCAGCATAATAGACTAGGTGCAATAGCAGGAAACGATTATAGTAATCTGCTATTTGATAAATCCTGTGAGTCCAACTATTGGAAGAAACATTTCTCTTTGATAAAAACTAATAGGAAAATTGGAAATTATTATGGAAAAACCATAGATTGCACCAGCATCTCACACCCTATACTAAGAAAATTCCAAATGGATACAGGATTCCGATATCAAAAACCTATTATAAGCAACCTGGATGATCAAGGAGTCATTTACCTGTCAGACCTATGGGAAAACGAAACAGGTTATGACTATTTAAGAGATGTTGAACATAACTAAAACAAACAAGATGATTTTGGTTACATTAAATTAAAAAAAATCTTTGCACAGACAAAACCACTGTAACCAAGATCAAAAGAAATGTAGTAACCTGGGAAACAATCTTTACAACTAATATTTCTGAGAAAAGACTCAATTCTTATATATACAGAGAACTGAGTCAAGTTTTGTTTTGTAAGTGTATTCACCAATTGACAAATTGTCAAAGGACATGCAAAGATAATTTACAGTTGAGTAGCTCAAAGCAATGAACAGTCATGTGAACAATTGCTCTAAATCATTACTTATTAGAGAAACACAAATTAAAGCTTCTCTGAGGAACCATCTCACTCCTCTCACCCTGGCCAATAGGACCAGAAAAGATCCTGATCATCATTGGAAGATTCGAGGAAATCTGGGAAACTATTGCATTGTTGATGCTGCTGTGAACTCATTGAAACTTTGCGGTAGCAAAGAATTGGAAATCAAGTCACTTTCCTTCAGTTAATTAGGAAAAGGCTTAGTATACTCTGTTATATGTATGTCATGGAAAACAATTTTTCTATTAGATAAAAGGAAGGATGTTAATTCAGAGTAGGCTGGAGGGTTTTGTGTGAGCTGTTGGTTAGTGAGATGAGCAGAACCAGGTAAAACATTGTACACCCTAACAGTAACAAGGGGAAAATGATGAACCTTGATGGACTCACTCATTCCCTCATTGTAACAATCAGGGAAAATTTGGACTCTCTGAAATGGAGAAAACCATGTGTATATAGAGAAACAACTGTAGAGTTTGAACAAAGTCCAAGGACCATTACTTTAAATTTAGAAAAAACCTGATATCTTATTGTCTCATCTTGCTATCCCTTACAATTTATGTTTCTAGCTCAAGGATATGATTTTTCTTTCATCACATTCAATTTGGATCAATGTATACCATGGGAACAATACTTCTGTGGGGAAGTGAAGTAAGATTAGGGGAGAAATTTTAAATCATTTCATATTATAGAAATTCAAATAAAAGCTTCTTTGAGGTTCCATCTCACTCCTCTCAGATTAGCCAATATGAACCTAAAGGGCGATGATCATTGCTGGAAGACTTTTGGAAATCTGGGACACCATTGCATTGTTGATGGTGATGTGAAAGCTTCCAACCTTTATGGAGACCAATTTGGTACTATTGCTAAAGAATAACAAAATATGCATACACTTTTATCCAGCCATACCACTGCTGTGTTTATTCCCTGAAGAGATGATGAAAAAGGGTGAAAAAAATACTTATACAAAGATATTCATAGCAGCCCTGTTTGTGGTAGTAAAGAATTGGACATCAAATAAATATCCTTCAATTTATTGGGGAAATGCTTCGTAAACTCCAGTATATATATATGTATATATATATATATATATATATATATATATATATATATATATATATATATATATACATATATATATTTCATGCAACACTGTTGTTCTAATAGAAACCAGATGGCAATTCAGAGAATCCTGGAGGGATCTGTGTGAAGTGATGCTGAGTGACATGAGTAGAACCAAAAAACACAGTAAACCCTAACAGCAACATGGGGAACATGATCAACCTTGATGGACTCACTCATTCCATGAGTGCAACAATCAGGGAAAATTTGGGCTTTCTGCAATGGAGAAAACCATCTGTATACAGAGAAACAACTGTGGAGTTTGAACAAAGATGAAGGACCATTATGTCTCATAATGCTATGTTTGATAAGTTATGTTTCTGCTTCAAGGATGTGATTTTTCTCACATCACATTCAATTTGGACCAAGGTATACCATGGGAACAATGTAATGACTAAAAAGTTGCCTACTTGGCGTGTAGGGAAGGGAAGTAAGCTTAGGGGGAAAATTGTAAAACTAAAATTAAATAAAATCTTTAACAAAATTTAAGAAATAGCAAAAATAGGGTGGTAAACTAGTGCAATAGGCTAGGTGCAACGGCACAAAACGATTATATTAATCTGCTTTTTGATAAATCCTGAGAGTACAGCTATTGGGATTTAACTCTCTCTATGGTAAAAAGTATTAGGAAAATTAGAAATTAGTGTGGAATAAATTTCGATTGGACCTACACCTCACACCCTATACTAAGATAAAATCCAAATGCATACAGCATTCAGACATTGAAACAATATTATAAGCAACTTGAAGACCAAGGGGTCATTTACCTGTCAGACCTAAGGGAAATGGAAACAGTTTATGACTAAGAAAGAGATGTGGAACATCACTAAAACAAGCAAGAATATTTTGGTTATGTTAAATTAAACAAAAACTCTTGCACAGACAACCCCACTGTTACCAAGATCAAAAGAAATGTAGTAACCTGGGAAACAATCTTTACAACTAATGTTTCTGACAAAACACTCATTTCCTAAATAGACAGAGAACTGAGTCAGGTTTTTTCTCTAAATCCATTCCCCAGTTGACAAATGGTCAAAGGACATGCAACAGCAATTAACAGATGAGGAGATCAAAGCAATCCATAGTTATATGAAAAATTGCTCTAAATCATTACTTATTAGACAAATGCAAATTTAACCTTCTCTGAGCTACCATCTCATTCCTCTCAGACTGGACAATTTGACCAGAAAGGACTATGATCAGTGTTGGAGGACTTGTGGAAATCTGGGACATTATTGCATTCTTAATGGTGTTTTGCACTCATCCAGCCATTCTGGAGCCCAATTTGGAACTATGGTCAAAGATCAACAAACATATGCATACCCTTTGATCCAGCCATACCACTACTGGGTCTATACCATGAAGAGATAATAAAAAAAGGGTAAAAACCTCACTTGTACAGGAATATTCATAACATCCCTGTTTGCGCTGTCAAATTATTGGAAATCAAGTAAATGTCCTTCATTTGGGGCATGATTTTGCAAACTGTAGTGCACATATATGCACATCTGTATCTATGTCATCTATATCTACATCTGTATCTATATCTACATCTACATCTGTATCTATATCTACATCTACATCTACATCTACATCTACATCTACATCTACATCTACATCTACATCTCCCTCTCCCTCTCCCTCTCCCTCTCCCTCTCCCTCTCCCTCTCCCTCTCCCTCTCCCTCTCCCTCTACCTGTACCTGTACCTCTTCCTGTACCTCTACCTCTACCTGTACCTGTACCTCTTCCTGTACCTCTACCTCTACCTCTACCTCTATCACTATCTCCATGTCTATCTCTATCTCTATTTCTATCTCTACATCTATATCTACATCTAATCTACATCTAATCTTCATCTATATCTACATCTACATCTATTCTATCTAGATCTCTATCTATATGTATATAGATAGGTAGATATATATTTATGATGAGGATTCCAGGGAAGCCTGGAGAGATTTCCTTGAACTGATGCTGAGTATGTTGAGCAAAACCAGAAAAAACATTGTACACCCTAACAGGAACATAGGAACGATGATCCACCTTAATGGACTTGCTCATTCCATCAGTGCAACAATCATGGACAAATTGTGGCTGTCTACAATGGAGAATAATATCTGTTTCCAGAGAATGAACTGCTTAGTTTGAACAAAAACCAAGGACAATTAACTTTAATTTAGCAAAATAACTGTTATATTATTGTCTGATCTTGCTATGGCTTATACTTTATCTTTCTTCCTTAAGAATATGATTTCTCTCTCATCACATTCAATTTGGATCAGTGTATACCATAGAAACAATGTAAAGACTGGCAAATTGCCTTCTGTTGGAGGTGGGGGGAGGGAATTAAGTTTAGGGGAAAAACTGTAAAACTCAAATTATATAAAATCTTTAAGTAAATAAAAATTCCATGCCTTTAGAATTTAGGTACTTTAAGGAGCTAATCCAGAGCCAATCCATTACACCAAGCAAAATCTATTCTTCCTCATTCAAGATAGACCAGGTATACATAGTAGAAGGATAGGTAAGCAAACTTTAGAGTTAAGAATACTGGGGGAAAACCAACTTCACTAAAATGCAGGGATGTGCAATAATTGTGACATTTATCTTGCATCATTTTCTAATATTTGTTGAGGTGTTTGCATTCCTATTTTGAAATAGTCATAACTAACAAAATAAAAATAAAAAAGAGGTTTGAGATAATGCTTTCAAAAGTCATTATCTCTTTGATTTTTATTGATATTAGTTCATAATGAAATACATTTGTCTCAAGAGAATAAAATTCCTGGGTTTATATTCTTTATAGAATCTAAAGGAAATAGTCCCAGGAGCTCTTATTCTAGGTACTCTTCTTCAACATATAGACCTTCACTTAAGATGGTAGGCAGAATTATTCTATATTGACTGCTTTAAGAAGTTTCCACTCACTGTTGTAATGTTGGTTTCCCCTTGTTTCTTTCTTGGGAAATGGGATTAGCATTCATTTAAATGAACTGATGCTATTTCTTATTATAATAATCATCTTCAGATATTACCAGCAATAAATGATTAAATTAATTAAGAATTTGTTAAACATCTGTATGTTAAGAAATCCAAAAGGGAGGGTATTCTTGCCCTCAAGGAAGTGGATATGAACATTTTTTTCTTGTTTTTTTTTTGTTTGTTTTTCCACATCTGAATGTGAAGTGTGGATAGGAGTTTGATTCTGACTTCAGACCCTTGACTTTAAATAGTTGTGTAACCTAGGATAAGTCACTTAACCTTGATTGCCTCATATCAAGAACTATCTCCAGTTGAACTGATTCATGTCTGACCAATGGACCCAGATGGCTCTCCAAGAGAAAGTAAGAATTATGACTTAGTATAGCACCCCTTTACTCAAATCCAATTCACATGATTATTATGGTATCACCTCTTTGATATTATGGTATTCTTTAAAAATGAGATTGCTTTTTGCTTTTACTTTGTCTGAGATTAGGATAGCAACCCTAGAATTTTTTTACTTCTGAAGCACAATATATTTTGCTTCAACCTTTTGTCTTTACCCTGTGTGTATCTTTCTGCTTCAAATGTAAACCACATGTTGTAGGATTCTGGTTTTTCATCCATTCTGCTATTTGCTTTTATGGGACGGTTCATCCCATTCACATTTACAGTTAAGATTACTAATTCTTTATTTCTCTCTCTATGCTTTCTTTCTCCATTTTTATTTCTTTCTTTCATTTACTCTTATTTCCTCCTCACCAAAATTTTACTACCTTTCCCCTTGACTTTTCTTTTAGAAATATAACTTTCAGTTTTCACTTCTTACTTCACTTCCCTTTTATCAATCCCATCTTCCCTTATCTTTCCCATTCCACATTCTCTGCCTTCCATGTAGATTAAGTTAGATTTTTAAACCCAAGTGGGAATGTATCTTATTCCATCACTGGGCTCAATCTACTGAATAACACTTATTCAGCATTCACATTATCCCTTCTTTCTCACTAAAATTATAAATCTTTGTGCCTCTTCCCTTGGTGCTCTAATATTATTAATCAGGTATCATAAGTCATAGTTCAATTATTTGACTTCTTGATAAGCTGTAATTATTATCAAGATATCATCACAGATTGTTTACTTGTTTGCTTGATAAGCAGCATTGACTCAAATTGCATCAAATTATAATTACAAACAGTTTTTACCTTACCCTTTTTCAAGTATCTTTCAAGTACACCCTATCCTACTCACAAGCCAAGGTATCATCCAAAGCCATATCATTTCCTGAACTATTTGTGCCCCTCCCACAGAGGTCTAATTTTTTTCACATTTTGTCTCTAGCCCACTCAGGGTACTTAACCCCTTGTTAAGTGAAGCACCCAAAGCTGATCTAATTAACTGTAAGAATCTTGAAAATCTCTAAGTTCTGGGAGACTCAGCACTGAGAACTTTACAAATGATTGTAATAGAGCCACTGTCTCAAGACCTCACAGAGTATGAATGTCCTCATTAGACAAGGTGCTTATCACCTTGTAATTAAAGTAAGTCAAAGGGTAACGCTACACTTAAGTTAAAGTTAACATGCCTGCTTGAAGCTTGCATTTTCTTTATCTTTTTGGGTTTTATGCTTTAGGTTCATTCTCTTCAATTATATTCTACCCTTTAATTTTCCTTAGAGAAGTAAAGTTCTAAGGAATTAGAATTGTTATATGTTCCCTTTGAGGGACCAACATTTGTTTTTTTGGTCCCCTTTTTCATTTATCCTTTTTTTATGTAAATCTTCAGCTGTGTATTTGGTGATTGAATTCTCTGTTCATTTCTGTTCTTTGTGTCAGAAAATTCTGGAAGTACTGTACTTCACTGAATGTCTATCTTTTCCCCTGACAGTACATCCTGAATGTTTTGCAAGGTAGTACATTCTGAGTTGTAATCCAAGGTCATTAGTTCCTTGAAATATGTTATTCCAGTTCCTCTTATCCTTCACTTTTGAGGCTGACAGAACCTGTGGTTGAGGCTGATAGGTATTGTGTCTTCTTTTTTTGTTGCTTTTGAGGACATCTCTAACCTTCTTACTGTGCCTAATATTCCCCCTTTTCTCTAAGATCACATGTCTAATTAATAGTGAAATCTTCTCCTTTTTTTCCAGCCAAGATGGTAGAGTGCTCCTCTTTCCTCTCAACAGAAATGCTATAAAAACCCAGAAGGAGAAGCTAGGAGAAGAATACTTACCAAGAAGTAGGTGTCTGTCTCAGGGGACCTGGGTGAACTGGGAGATGAGAGCAGAAGATCAGCAAAGGGACAGCAGCTGGGGGAAGAAAGAGGACCACCCTCAGTCATAGAGACTTCAGGGAGTGGTGAATGAGAGATACAACTTTGCTTTTGGAGTCTTTGGCTGGGGGGAGCGCTACAGGAGGGTGAGTTCCAGCACAGAGTCTCAGAGCATGCCTGGAGAACAGCCAGTGGGGTCAGGGAACTGAGCTCCATACTTTCAGCAGAGCCCTTTGGAAAGAACAAACAATAAACAACCCCTACCCTCCTCAGGGCAACAGAGTTTACTCAATGGAAAGAGATTAACTCTCTCCCCCAGGGCCCAGCACAGTATTCAAGGTCAACTCAGACCCTGCTGCTGAGGACCTCAAAAACTCCAAAGAAAGCAAACATTCCATCCTACTGACTGGCCCTTGGAATTACTAAACCAACAAAAGCAAACCTCTGAGAGCCAGCTCTGCCCCACCCCTGCCAACCCAAGATTCTAGAAAGATGAAAAAAGGCCAAAGAAAGGGGGACCTATACCCATGCAGAAATACTTGGAAATGACAGATTATAACCCAGAGAGATCTAGCACTGCTGAAGAGAATCTGAATTGGTCTCCAGCCCAGAAATACATCCTTGAAGAAATCAGGTAAGAGTTTAAAAATCAATTGGAAAAATTGGGGAAAAAAACTGAATAGAAAATTAACATGTTGCAAGAGAAAATTAACATCTCATAACAAGAAACCA